>NC_061107.1:84997938-85015438 GCF_015104395.2 Macrobrachium nipponense
AACCCACTGAGCTGATAATTGGTCTGGCAGGGAAGTTTGCTTTATGGGTTTTTATCGTACCATACATATACGGTAGCGATGGGGAGGTCACACACACCTTCTTTATAAGACTTTCTTTGCCTTTTAACAGATTTTTCACTTCTTTATTAAAACCACTATTCACACTTTCTATCGGGTTCTTATTTAATTCTTTATAAGTGCTATTATCACCCAAAAGACTTTCCATTTTTTCTATGTATTCATTTTTTGTTTAAAATTACTATGGCACCTGATTTCTATCTGCTTTTGTCTGTGTATATCTTTATCTTTTTTCAGTTCATTGATGGCATTCATAAATCTTTTGGGTACGTTTGTGGTGTCTGACTTTTTCATGCTTCCATAAATCACTCCCTTAATTATGTTGACATCTTCACTAGTTAAATCACTATATTTTTCTAAGTTGCACAATCCTTTAGTAATTTCTACACTGTTTATACTTCCCGTTGATAGAGCAAAATTTAAACCATAGCCTAAAGCACTGGTTACATTACTATCCAGATGCTTGTTTGATAAGTTGACGACACATTCATGATTGGCGTTGGTAGTCCAGTGGCTTCTTTCGATCAGGAGTTTCATTTTGTTGTTATGTTTACGTTTAAGCTTCTGATACACTTTCTTCCTCATATTCAAATAACAATATTCCTGCAGAGAATCTTTCCAATCCGATGGTATTGAAGCTTCAAAATGACGTCTTTTTCTCGATAAATCTTCAAAATTCTTTTTAGTTTCCAATGTCTTAATACTGATATGTTTGTCCAAAATAGATCGTTGTATTTCACCGAACGGTTGGTCTTCTAATTTTGACAAGGACTTGGTTATCATTGATCTTGGTATCACTTGTTCATCACGACATTCACGTAGAAACCGCAGGTGTTCCTTGTTTGTATGAGCTTGAATGAGGGCGTCTGCGAAGTCAGTGACTGCATATTCCAAGATGGGGAAAAGAACACAGAAAGATCGGAAGGAGCTCGTGGTATCCATTGATGATTATAATCACTTTAGCACGTGATTCATTTATCACACATATCCACAGGTGAAAAATAAGAGACAAGGTGTAGGTCCTGACCGGTTTCGGCTTTATTTTCAAGCCATTGACAAAGGACTGATACATAGTATTAGAATTCACGAGTATATATACTACAAAGACAGTACTGACGAACATACACACAACAGTTTGAGACTGCAGATCCACCCACAGGCAGGTGTCAAGGTAGGAGTGGCTTTCAAAAATCACTAGGCTAAAATTTACAATAAATTCTCAAGGGATACTACCGCTTAGGGTACAAGTCTCTTATTTTTCACCTGTGGATATGTGTGATAAATGAATCACGTGCTAAAGTGATTATAATCATCAATGGATACCACGAGCTCCTTCCGATCTTTCTGTGTTCTTTTCCCCATCTTGGAATATGCAGTCACTGACTTCGCAGACGCCCTCATTCAAGCTCATACAAACAAGGAACACCTGCGGTTTCTTCGTGAATGTCGTGATGAACAAGCACTACGGGTATGTAGCCAGAATATATAGATGAGGAAATAGATAAGATTCAGAATACAGGCAAGAAACTGAAATATCCAGATAATGTACTAAACAATGCATTAAAAGCGGCAAAAAAGACCATGTATCAAAATCAAAAAGAACCTTACAACAACAAAAATTTGCTTGTACTACCTTATAATAGTAATATGAAAGATATCCCACATCTCCTGAAGAATTTTGGTGTTAATGTAGTTTTTAAAGACAATAAAACAATGAAACAGGTACTTATTAAGAACTCCCCCGACAATGCTAAAGGATGTGTATATAAAATCCCGTGTAAGTCTTGTGACAACTTTTACATTGGTCAAACGGGGAAAGCACTGGAAAAAAGAATAGAACAACATAAACAATGTGTGAGATATGCACAGGGAAATAGTGGTATATTTGTACATGTTAGTGAGAACAATCATGCTATTAACTGGGAAGGGGCAAAAAAGCTGGTGTGTTCTAATAATGCATTGGAAAGGAATATCATTGAATCTAGTTTTATAAAAGAAAGTTACAACAATAATATGAACATCAGTCAAAGAATGTATAAACTTGATCCTTTAATATCAAAAGAAATTTGTAAACTGTTTAAATTTTAAGGTTGGCTGTAAAGATATATGAAAAATAGGATTATTATATTTGTAAACACAGTAAAGGAGGCCGTAGTGGTAATGAGATGTTCAACCCCGCCTCCCTGACACCTGTCAGGTGTGGACTTGTACCCTAAGCGGTAGTATCCCTTGAGAATTTATTGTAAATTTTAGCCTAATGATTTTTGAAAGCCACTCCTACCTTGACACCTGCCTGTGGGTGGATCTGCAGTCTCAAACTGTTGTGTGTATGTTCGTCAGTACTGTCTTTGTAGTAATATATACTCGTGAATTCTAATACATGTATCAGTCCTTTGTCAATGGCTTGAAAATAAAGCCAAACCGGTCAGGACCTACACCTTGTCTCTTATTTTTCACCTGTGGATATGTGTGATAAATGAATCACGTGCTAAAGTGATTATAATCATATATATATATATAATATATATTATAATTATATATATATTATATATATATATAATGTTATATATAATATTATATATATATATTATAGATATATATATTATATTTAGATATATATGTATAATATATATTATATATTATATATATATATATATATATAATAGTATAATATATATATTAATATGATATATCCATATATATATATATATATATATATATATATCATATGTATGTATATTATATATATATATGTATCTATATATATGTATCATTATATATATATATATTATATTATGTATTATTGTATCTAATAATTATATATATATATATAATATTAATATTATATATATATATATATATATATATGTGTGTGTGTGTGTAGTTGTGGTATAGATATATAATTATATATATATATATATATTATATATCATATATATATATATCTATATATATATTATATATTTTCATATGTATATATATATTATATATATTTATATAATATATTATATTATATATATATATATATATACTATATTATATAATTAACCCAGTACATACATACATACATACATACATACATATATATACACACACAGATATACAGTAATACCACAAACTTCCGGAATTTGAGTTGCGCGAATTCTCAATAGTGTGAACTTTTCATTGAAACCCAACTAATTATCCTACATGTGTTCTTCACAATAGCACAAACATTTGCAAATCCTCTAGAGACACTGCAAAACCATGCAAAAGTATTTATGTTTAATATATTATGTAAATTTTTAAGTTTTAAATCTTCTAAGTATAAAATCTTTATTAAAAATGCATTATTTTTATTTTTCTACATGCATAAATATGATACAAATGTAATTACAGCACCTACAGTTAGTGCATATACATATTTTACAACTTTACAAGATGCAATACCAGTTCACAAAGTTACTGCACTTTTCAAAAATGATATCCCTTCAAAACCTTTGTATAATTTCTGAAGTACTTACTACTAAACTACAATTAGTATAAGTTTTCATGCTTTTAAGCGTAAAATCAGTATGGAGATTCTGTGTATGCTATGTATATTTTTGAAAATATATACAAAGGCAGTACATAATTCACAATGTTTGTCACTATATAAGACCTCCATGATTAACTAATGAAACGTATCAGACATAACAGAGTTGTCATTCCGTGAAAATTACTATCTTAACCTCGGAGAAAAGTGCTGGTACTGTCTGTTTGTACTGTTACGTAATTATTGCACATACAGTTAACTCTTAAACGCCGAAGCGGTAAAAAAAAAAATTGTCTTCCGTGTGCCGGAGGTGTTTCAGAGTGAGCGCGGAAGCGGAAAAAATATTTTTTTCAAAAAATCGCAGCGCGCTTAGTTTTGAAGATTAAGAGTTCATCTTTGGCTCCTTTTTTTGTCATTGGCTGAAGTTTAGTTTGCAACCATCAGAAATGAAAAAAATTTTCATTATCATATATTATTAATGTGATATATGATAGCGCAAAAACAAAATTTCATATATAATTGTATTCAAATCGCGTTGTGCGCAAAACGGTTAAAGGTAATAAGTTACTTTTTTTTCGTTGTAATTTACACTAAATTGCGATCATTTTGGTATATAACACATTGTAAAACAATAAAAGCAACACAGAGAAAATTTGATCACAAAATAATGAATGAATTCGTAACGCGCGGACGTAAACAAATATTTTTTTCAAAAATTCACCATAAAATCTAAATATTGTCCTAGAGACTTCCAATTTCTTTCAAAATGAAGACAAATGATTGAATATTACTATACTGTAAGAGTATTAGCTTACAATTGCAGTTTTCGACCATATCTGACAAGTTAAATTTGACTGAATGTCGAATTTTTTTATATATATTTTTTATATGCAATTATTTCGGAAATAAGAAAAGCTACAACCTTCAAATATTTTTTGTTTTATTCTACATGAAATTGCGCACATTTTCATATATAAAACTCTATGAAATGCCTAATATGAAACGGAACAAATATTCCGAGAATGGGACGTACGCATTTCGGATATTTGTGGCGGAGAATCCGCGTGCGGAGGGAAGGAAAGTTTTTTTTTTTAAATTCACCATAAATCTAAATATTGTGCTAGAGACTTCGAATTTGTTTCAAGATGAAGATAAATGACTGAATATTACTAGACTGTAAGAGTTTTAGCTTACAATTGCGTTTTAGACCATTTCGGTAGAGTCAAAGTTGACCGAACGTGGGTTTTTTTCTATTTATCGTGATTTATATGCAAATATTTCAAAAATGAGAAAAGCTACAACCTTCAATTATTTTTAGTTGTATTCCACATGAAATTGCGCACATTTTCATATATAAAACTTTATGTAACGGCTAATTTAAAATGGTGCAAACATTACCACACTCGCACGTATGATTTTTTCGGAAGAGTTACCACATGGACGTAAAGGAAATGTTATTTTTTTCATAAATTCACCATAAATCAAAATATTGTGCTAGAGACTTCCAATTTGTTGCAAAATTAAGGTAAATGATTGAATATTACTAGAATATAAGCGTTTTAGCTTACAATTGCGTTTTTCGACCATTTCGGTAGAGTCAAAGTTGACTGAAGGTTGAAAATTTGTCCACGTTGTCATTTTTTGTATAGTGTGAAAATATTTCAAAATTGATAAATCTACAACCATGAGTTGTTTTTAGTTGTATTGTGCATGAAATTGCCCACATTTCCATATATAAAACTTTATGTAACGGCTAATTTAAAATGGTGCAAACATTAGGACAATCGCACAAAAAAAATTTATCGGAAGAGTTACCGCGCGGACGTAAGGAAAAAGTTTTTTTCATAAATTCACCATAAATCGAAATATTGTGCTAGAGACGTCCAATTTGTTGCAAAATGAAGGCAAATGATTGAATATTACTAGAATATAAGAGTTTTAGCTTACAATTGCGTTTTTCGACCATTTCGGTAGAGTCAAAGTTGACCGAAGGTTGAAATTTTGGCATTTATCATTATTTATATGAAAATATTTCAAAACTGATAAAAGCTACAATCATGAGTATTTTTTTTTTGTTGTATTCTAAATTAAATTGCGCACATTTTCATATATAATACTTCATGTAAAGGATAATTTAAAACGGTGCAAAAATTATGTCAAAGTGACAAAATAAATTTTGAGATGTGTCACTGATACTTTTTAGTGCGATAAGAAAGAAATTCACGCTTGCGCGCCTGCGTAACGATTGTAAACAAAACAACGCCTTGATCCGTGAACTCCCAGCATCCCCCAAGGCGCGTTATTCAAAAGTTTTCGGCTGGTAGGCCTATAAGTATTTTTCACGAATTTTAAAAAAAACTTTTTTGAGTCGACGTATGGTACGTCCATTCGGCATACAGGAGACATTTTGACTCGACGTTTAATACGTCCATCCGGCGTTTAAGGGTTAATGTACTTTCAGAAGATGTGATCCCATTCACACTTTTTAAAAATAATACCCCTCTTGACTTTTACTCACATGACGTACATATTTCTATTTTCTCTCTCTCTCTCTCTCTCTCTCTCTCTCTCTCTCTCTCTCTCTCTCTCTCTCTCTCTCATAGTTAGCCCTCACACTAGTACATGATTTTAAATTGATTGAATTTTACCTTCACCCTTTGCAAAAATTATGTATGTATATACATGTTTTCTTTATTTTATTGAATTGTGTACTATCATTATAACAGACTTATGAAGTTTAACTAGTGATGCAAAGTAAACTTCTTTTACTCTGAGCGATAAAAGAAAATGGCATCCCATTAATTTGGGGTAACGTTAGTATACGCACGAAATGGATTCGTATGTATGTAGTAGTTATTAGAACTGTTATTACGCAAACCAGTTATTTCTTTTTTAAGGGTAATGTAATAAACTAACTTTTAAATCAAATTACAATAACTTTAATTTCATTTACAAGTTTGCTTAATATTTAGGAAGCAGGATTAGGGTCATATTTAGTGTTCAAACTGTAGAAGCAAGCATTTATTAGCATTTTTAGAGACCGTGCCAAACTTACACTAAGCATCCCCTTATGTGAGGGGGTCTTGAACCTAACCTTGCGTAAGTAAGTTTGGGGTATTGCTGTATATATATATATGTATATAAAACTAAATAAATAAATAAATAAATATATATATATATATAATATATATGTATGTATGTATACCATATATATATTTATATATATAAAGTGGAACCTCGACATACGAAAGTCCGAGAACATTTTTAAAACTTGCGTGCCGCCAACTGAGTAGACTCGCCACCATCCTCCCACTCTCCCATTGGTTCCTGATGCTAGTCACCGCTGTAAGATCCTGCTCTCCTATTGGTCAGCATCTCTCCCATCATGCATCTACGTAAAGGTGTCCTTCGGCCACTCTGTAGCAGCATCGTTATCATACGCACACGGAATTCGTTCACTCACATATATGATTTCGTTTGTTAACGTAAATTCGTGTTAGTGATTTCGCTTTGTACTTTATCGTGTTGTGTGAGAACTTAATTAGTACATAACTTAATTATGTACAGTCATGGGTCCCAAGAAAGTTGCTGAAGTTCACAGAAAAAAGAGGAGTCTTTCTATGGAGACAAAAATGGAGATTATCAAGAAGTATGAGGCTGGCATGGGGTTGAGTATGATTGCTGAGGAATACGGCCAAAATCCGTCAATGATAGGCACCATCCTTAAGCAGAGGGAAGCCATCAAAGCAGCTACACCTTCCAAGGGCGTGACTATTTTGTCCAACAAGAGGAGCCACATGCATGATGAGATGGAGAGGCTGCTTCTTGTATGGCTAAAAGACAAAGAAATCACTGGCGATAAGATAACCGAGACGGCAATCTGCCACAAGGCCAGCGCTATTTTTGACGATTTGTTTGCCCAGTCCGAAGATGACGGAGGAGGAGGGACATCGATGCCAACCCCAGACTTCAAGGCTTCTCGTGGGTGGTTTGAAAAATTCCGGAAACAGACTGGCATCCATTTGGTGGCAGCATGGGGAGGCTGCCAGCTCAGACACGAAAGTGGCCGAAGCTAGACGTTCGACGAGATGACGATCAACGAAGGCTACAGTTCCCAGCAAGTCGTCAACTGTGATGAGACTGGGCTTTTTTGGAAAAAAAATGCCTCATCGGACGTACATCATGGAGGAAGAGAAGAAGCTACCCGGGCATAAGCCTATGAAAGACTCCTCAAACCTTCAAGGCCCACCAAGTGCTAAAGGAGAAGCTTCCAGTGATGTGGTGGGCTAATGGGAAAGCCTGGGTAATGAGACTTTTGTTCACCGAGTGGGTAAATCTGTGTTTCATACAGTCAATTTACCTGTCAGATATATACATAGCTAAGACTCCGTCGTCCCCGACAGAAATTCAAATTTCGCGCCACTCGCTACAGGTAGGTCAGGTGATCTACCGGCCTGCCCTGGGCGACAGGACTAGGAACCATTCCCGTTTTCTATCATATATTTTCTGTCGCCGGTGGTATCAACATCGTTGCTGCCACCTCCTGACTGGAATTCGCTTTTCTAGACAATTGATCATCTTTTTGTGGACTTTTGGTGACGTACCTGGATCGTTGTTTTGGCATTCGCTACTGTGGACTGGATTTGGACTTGCTTTTGATTTTTCTTCAAGAATGTCTGATTCAAGTGGTTGTGTGAGAGTGTGTGTGAATGTAGGCTGCAAGGTGAGGATACCGAAGGCTTCGGTTGATCCTCACACTGTATGTCGCAAATGTAGCGGTTTTGACTGTTCTATTTCGAAACCCCTGTCATGACTGTGAGAGGTTGAATGTTAAGGAATGAAGTACTCTAACTTGTACTTGAAGAAGTTAGAAAGGGATAGAGTCAGAAGGGCGGCATCTTAAGGGTGCGGGTAGTAGTACAAGGCCTATTGAGCCTTTTAATGATTCTAACTCTTCTCTTAATTATGCATTTGATTCTAATTCTGTATCAGGGCCCTCACTGGCTTTACATTCAGATTCGGCCTCGGAAATTGCTGAACTGAAAGCTACTCTTCACAGGATGAAATCCAAAATGGCTGCCATGAAAGGTAAGGATTGTGAAAGTGACTATTTTAGTGAAGTGAGTGTCCCAGTGTCTCTGCGACGCTCCCAGGCCTAGACCTCTTCCAAGCTCCAAGCCCGAAGGAGAAGGAAAGTCGAAAGCCGTACGGAGGTTGTGGAGAATTCCCCCCGGTCAGGCGTCCCTTCAGCAGGCTCTGTAATTAGACAGACTGCTCAGGACCGCTATAGGAAAAGCGTCCTCAGAGAGTGCTTCTCTTCGTCCGCCTCTCCCTCTCCTAAACGAGGGTGGAAGATTCGGACCTTTCCAGGCCCCTGAAAAGGCACTAGGAAAGATCCTATTTTGGATTCAAGCCCGAACGCTTTTCGGAAAAGAACCGCCTCCCTCGATCAAGAAGGCTAAGAGGGTTTTGACGTCCCTGGCTTGGACAAAACTCCTTCGAGGTCTCCCTCTCCCGTTCAAGAAGACGCCGGAGAAGCTTCCAAGAGGATCATTTTGGCTGTGCAAGAACAGTTATCCGCTTTGGTAGGAGTCCTTTTGAAGGATCCCCCTCGTAGAAAAGACGTGAGGCTTCCTGTCAAGAAGTCTCGTCTTCCTTCTCCCGCCAGGAGTGAGGCTCCTGTGGGACATGAGGCGTTTGAGATCTCTTCTGATAGAGATTCTTTGGACGAATTTGAAGCGCCATCGTCAAGCGCGATTTTTCCTTCAGACGAGAAGCGTCTTATAGGATTCAAGCGCCAGATAAGCGTGAGACACTTTACAGGCGCGAGGATGTAACCAGACGTGATACGTCTGCCAAGCCAGCAGCGTCAGCCGAGCGCGAGGACGCAGCCAGGCGCGAGGATTCAGCCAGGCGCGAGGCGCCAAACAAGCGTCATCCATACAAGGATATAGCACCAGAAAGGCGCGAGGCGTCAGCCAGGCGCGAGATTTTAGAGAGGCGCGAGGCATCAGTCAGGCGCGAGGCGCCAGCCAGAGGAGCTAACCAGGCGCGAGACGTCTGAATTGTTGCAGAGGAGCTCTGTACATGCTCTTAGCCCCTCTCCTATTAGGAGTTTGTCTCCCGTAGAGAGAGTTATTGGGCAGGAAGACCCAGAACGAGAATTGATTTCTCCTTCTGATCCTTTATTGGAAGAGGACTCAGAAGACAAGACTCACGGCAGAGAAGGGCTGTCTAACTATAAAGTTTTGACAGCTCTCCTTCTTCAGGAATACGGAGATGCCTTGATCCCTGCCGCTCCTCCTTCTCCTCGTCACTTTTTTTTCATGCTCCAGACGCCGAAGTCGTCGGCTTTTTTGAAGATGAGGCCGACGATTTCTATGAAGAGAGCTCTTCAGTCGCTGGATAGCTGGATGCTAACCAAGAAGGAGCTAGTCAGAACGGTGTTTTGCATGCCTCCCGCTAGACTTACGGGCAAGAGAGGTATTTGGTACCAGACTGGGGAGAATATGGGGCTCACTCTCCCAGCTATGGCTGAAGCTGACTTTTCCAGTCTGGTAGATGCATCCAGGAGACATAGCCTTCATACGGCTAAGATAACTTGGGGTCTTTCGGGATTTGGATCATCTCCTCAAGGGACTTTTTCACATTTTGGAAGTCTTCAACTTCCTAGATTGGTCCCTTGGGGTGATGTCCAAGAAGGCCCATGCCTCGGAAGGACTCGATCCGGACGTACTCCTTGCAATATTGTCGTGCATTGACAAGGCGGTACAGGACGGCTCAGGGGAAGTCTCTTCCTTATTTGGAGCAGGTCTCTTGAAGAAGAGATCTGTTTTTAGCGCTTTTTTGACTAAAGCGGTGTCTCATTCGCAAAGGGCAGCCTTGTTATTCGCTCCCAGGTCTGACTTTCTGTTCCCTTCGCAGTTGGTGAGGGACATTTCCCGTTCTCTGACGGAGAAAGCGACCAGGAGGTCTTTCTCCTTCAATCATCCAGGAAGAAGAGACCAGTGATGGTGGGAGACAAGAAAGGTGTTTCTTCTACGCCTCTTCGGCCCTTTCGAGGAGCCCTCCCTACCCTCAGAGCTACCGCTAAAAGGAAGCGACTGAGAAAAGAGGTAGAGCCTCTTTCCGTCCCTTTAAAAGGGGAAAGTGAAGTGACGCTCCTCCAAACACCAGTAGGTGCCAGGCTCTGGGGATTTGCGGAAGCCTGGACTCTCATAGATACAGACGCTTGGTCAATGTCTGTTCTACAGAAAGGATACCTCATTCCTTTCCTGGACAATCCTCCCTGACGTCAACTCCGCGTGAATTGTCCGCCAATCACAAGGACCCTGTGTTGAAGATACTCTTCAACAAATGGGGGTGGATCAAATGTTGGGACAAGGAGAGCAATAGAGCTAGTGCTGGATCAAAGCTCCCCAGGGTTTTACAATCGTCTTTTCTTGGTTGCGAAAGCCTCGGGGGGCTGGAGACCAGTTCTGGATGTCAGCGCTCTGAACAAGTTTGTTCAGAAACAGAAGTTCTCCATGGAGACTTCTGCATCAGTCCTTGCGGCTCTTCGCCAAGGGGATTGGATGGTGTCTCTGGATCTCCAGGATGCCTATTTTCACGTCCCGATCCATCCTTCGTCGAAGAAGTACCTCCGTTTCATGACGGGGGGAAGGATCTTCCAATTCAGAGCCTTGTGTTTCGGGCCGGTCTACGCTCCTAAGGTCCTCACGGCTTATGAAAAATGTGGCGAGATGGCTTCACCTGAAAGGCATCATTAATATCTCTATACCTAGACGACTGGCTCATCAGAGCAAAGTCAGAGAAACAGTGTTTGGAGGACCTGGCTGTGACACTAAACCTGATAAAGACCTTAGGATTGCTCGTGAACCTCGAGAAGTCCCAACTGATCCCCAGCCAGAAACTTGGTCTATCTGGGATTCGGATGTATTCTCGGGGGTTTTCGAGTATTTCCTTCTCAAGAGAGACTAACGAGAGGTTTAGAGAAAGTCTCTCTCTTCTTAAGGAAGGAACGTACTTCGGCGAGGAATGTTGTTGAGCCTATTGGGGACTCTTTCCTCGCTCGAACAGTTTCTTTCCTCTAGGAAGACTTCGTCTCCGTCCGCTTCAGTTCTCCTCAGAAGATCGTGGAACATGAAGACAGGGCTTCTCTCGGACAGTTTTCCCATTCCAGTTTTGATGAAGCGCCACTTAGATTGGTGGTTACTCCCACTGAAGGAAAACAAGGGTACTTCCCTAGAAACGCAGAACCCAAACCTTGTATTGTTTTCCGACGCGTCGGGCAAAAAGGTGGGGAGCAACCTTGGGAAAGAGAGAGGTGTCAGGCACTTGGAATGCTCTTCAAGTGTCCTGGCACATAAACTGCAAAGAGCTGTTTGCCGTACACCTAGCCCTAAAGAGCTTCGAACCTTTAGTGAGGAACAAGATAGTCCAAGTGAATGCGGACAATACAACCGCCCTTGCATACATTCGAAACGCAAGGAGGTACACACTCGTATGCCCTATACGAGCTCGCAAGAGACCTGCTGTTGTGGACATCTCAAAGGAACATCTCTCTTTTGACGAGGTTTGTTCAAGGAGTAAGGAACGTGAGAGCAGACAGGCTGAGCAGGAGGAACCAGGTCCTTCATACTGAATGGACCCTCCACTCAGAAGTTTGTCGGAATCTCTGGTCTCTTTGGGGGACTCCTCATGTCGACCTCTTTGCCACGTTCCTCTCAAAAAGACTGGAAGTCTTTTGTTCAGTAGTAGAAGACCCCAGAGCTCTAACAGTAGACGCCTTCCTGCTAGATTGGTCTCATGTAGACGTTTACGCATTTCCCCCATTCAAGGATTCTTGGAGCAAGTGCTCAGGAAGTTTGTGACATCAAAGGGGACGAAAATGACCCTGATAGCCCCCTTTTGGCCAGCTCAAGAGTGGTTCCCAGAGGTGCTGGAGTGGATGGTAGACTTCCCCAGATCCCTCCCACAAAGGAAGGATCTTCTCAGACAACCACACTTCGAGAGGTTTCATCAAAACCTCCCCGCGTCTCTGCTCTGACTGCCTTTCGACTATCGAAAGACTTGTCAGAGCGAGAGGCTTTTCTAGCAAAGCAGCAAGCTCGATCGCTAGAGCCCGGAGAACTTCCACTATCCGAGTTTACCAATCGAAGTGGGAAGTTTTTAGAAGGTGGTGCAAGTCGAAGAAGTTGTCCTCCTCCAGTACCTCTGTAACAGAAATCGCTGATTTTCTGTTATTTTTGAGAGAGGAATCGCGTCTCGTAAGCCACGATAAAGGGCTATAGGAGTATGCTTTCGGCCGTCTTTAGGAATAGAGGCCTAGATTTGGGAAATGATAGAAATCTACATGATCTGATTAGATCTTTTGAGACCAGGAAGTCTAAGATTACTTCTCCCCCTAACTGGAATCTCGACGTGGTACTTAAGTTCTTGTCCCTCAGCGAGATTTGAACCCCTGCATTGGCCTCGTTTCGTGACATAACAGAGAAAATGTTTGTTTCTTTTGTCACTGGCGACGGCTAAAAGAGTTAGTGAGCTGCACGCCCTTAGTGATAAAGTGGGTTTCAATCTAGATTCAGCCATCTGTTCTTTCAAAGAATTATTCTTGGCGAAGAATGAAAATCCTTCGAATCCCTGGCCGAGAAACTTCGAAGTAAAAGGCTTATCGGGTCTCGTCGGCAGGGAATCGGAGAGGTCTCTTTGCCCAGTAAGGGCTTTAAAGTTTTACATGCAGAAAAAGAAACAGTTGGGAGGTTCTAGACAAGGTCTCTGGTGCTCGGTGAAGGATCCATCAAGACCTATGTCTAAGAATGCTTTAGCCTTTTTTGTCAGGAACGTCATTACGGACGCTCATAAGGCTTGCACGGATGATTCTTTCAAACTCCTGAGAGTAAGAGCTCATGAAGTGAGAGCAGTGGCTACGTCTCTCTCTTTTCAGAGAAACATGTCACTAAAGAATATCTTGGAAGCGACATATTGGAGGGTGTAAATTCCGTTGTTTGCTTCTCACTATTTGAAGGACGTTCGTGTGACCTATGAAAAATGTTTTTCCTTTAGGTCCTTCGTGTCTGCGGGCACAATCCTGGATACAGGAGCTAACACCAATCTTAATTAATACATAAGTCTAATAGATATGTTCTAGACTTTCTGCTGAACAAGTGCAGGTGCCGCACTGGCGGCCAGTCAACTTTCGTTCAGTAAGGAACTCTTGTGATATCTTTTATTAGATGAGTATCATAAATTTTTTTGGAAAATTATTGTGTGCGTGTGCAATTTGGTTTGAGTTATGGTTGTTGTGAAGAGTTTGGGGATAACTCGGAGCAATTTTTAATACTAACATGGTGGTTAGGATCAGGTGGTCGGGATTGGTTGTGTGCTCCTTAATAAGGTGTGTTGTCATATAAGTGGATCAGCACCCATTGACAAAGTCCTTTCAGGCTCTGCCGAGTAAGTGGATAAGACCCCTTCGGCAGATCCACAAGAATTCTTGGCCATAGATCACATATCTCGCTAAAGTTTCTTGAGGTGATGCAGACTACGGGGCAAACACCCACGAAGTCTACCACCTATCAGGTAGGAACCAAGGTTTTATTTATACCTACAACATATGTTGTTTACCTGTCTATTCCAGAAGTAGCTGTCTCTTACCCTCCACCGAAGGGTGCCAATCAGCTATGTATATATCTGACAGGTAAGTTGATTGTATGAAAATGATATTGTTATGATACAATAAAGTTTCATACATACTTACCTGGCAGATATATACGATTAGGGCCCACCCAGCCTCCCCGCAAGGAGACAGGGGGAAGAGAAAATATATGATAGAAAACGGGAATGGTTCCTAGTCCTGCCGCCCAGGGCAGGCCGGTAGATCACCTGACCTACCTGTAGCGAGTGGCGCGAAATTTGAATTTCTGTCGGGGACGACGGAGTCTTAGCTATGTATATATCTGCCAGGTAAGTATGTATGAAACTTTATTGTATCATAACAATATCATTTTCGGCCCAACAGTGAAGAAATTCTTGGAAGAGAAGCGCCTCCCTCTGAAATGTCTGCTGGTGTTGGACAATGCCCCTGCTCACCCTCCTGGCCTCGAGGAAGATATCCTAGCGGAGCATTCTTTTATCAAGGTTCTTTATCTTCCGCCTAAACTACCCCTCTCCTCCAGCCCATGGACCAGCAAGTGATATCAAACTTCAAGAAGCTGTATATGAAACATCTTTTCAAGAGATGTTTCGACATCACTGATACCAAAATTCACCTTGCGTGAATTTTGGATGGAGCATTTTGATGTTGTCATATGCATCCGACTCATCGATCAAGCTTGGCAGGAGGTTTCGAGGCGAACCTTGAATTCTTCATGGAGGAAACTTTGGCCAGATGCTGTATCCGGCCGAGACTTTGAGGGATTCAACGTGGGCGAAGCTGATGCAGATTCAGAAACAGTTGATGATCCTGAAACTGTTTTGCAACCAGATCTTGACGAGATTGTTGCACTCGGCAAGTCCATGGGGCTGGTCGTCGACGAGGACGACATCAGTGACCTTCTCGAGGAGCACCAAGAGGAGCTTACGACGGATGACCTGAAGGAGTTGGAGGCCATGCAACATAACTTCGTTCAAGAAGAGTTCTCTAGCAGCAGCGGGGAGGAGGAGGAGGACCCTATTACAACGGCAGAAATTAAGGATGCTCTAACTGCTTTTCATAAGGTGCAATCATTTGTAGAAAAGAGACACCCCGAAAAGGCTTACACAGGTCGTATGCTTGCGCAGTTCGATGACGCTTGCCTGAGTTGTTTCAGGAACATTGTGAAAAGCTGGCAGAAGCAATCTTCCTTGGATAGCTATTTTTTAAAGAGGCCTTTAGTAGGAGTAAGCAAACAGGAAGATCCAAGTTATACAGAAAAACAGAAAGTTGAAAGTGGTGAAGAAATTGAAATTTTGTAAAAAAAAAAAAAAAAAAAAACCTAAAGTATAAAAAAGTAAAAAAGATTTAAAAATAAAAAAAGACAAAAAAAAATTATTAATTGTACGTTTTTTGTAAAGTTAAGTGTTAGTGTTTTCTGCCATTTGTTAATGTGTTTCGTAAAGTTTAGTGTTAATGTTTCCTGTCATTTTTTAATGTGTTTCGCAAAGTTAAGTGTTCATGTTTCTGCCATTTGTCCTCCTCCTCTGTCGCCACTTTCAGAGATCGCCTCACTCGAAAGGCAAGGTTCCACATTTTACTACATATGTATGTGCATGTACATACAGTATTTCTTGTACCCTGTACACTAATAAACTGTATTTACAGGTAATCACACTTATGTTAGGTATTGAATGGTCCAAATTGTTGTATTTCATTGTTTATTGGTCTGTATTTAGCTTTATTATAAAATTTACTGTGGTGTTTTTGTAGGGCTTGGAACGAATTGGGCAATTTACGTACATGTAAAATGGGGTTTAAGATACGAAGAAATCAGGTTATGAAGGCTGCTTCGGAAAGGATTAATTTCGTATCCTGAGGTACTACTGTAATATATATATATATATATATATATTATATATATAAATAAAGGTATATGCCCCGAGGGAAAATAAACAACGGAGTATCCGCGAGATCTTTCGACGTTCAAATGTCCTTTACTTAGCAGAGCTGACTTACATGAGGAAATGACAATACACGAAAGGTCATATAACTGACAGATAGGGATTATGAAAAGATTAGTACCTAGAATCTGACACACCTGGAAGATGAGTAACCTTCCCAAACAAGCAAAAACATGGGTACAATTAAAAGTTTAAGACAATCTGCTCAGACACAAGGACAAGACAATTAAAGGATTATTATAGGTGACAGCTATTTAGAACTTTGGTAAACAAAAACATATTTACAATACATATCAAACATACATATGCAACGAAGATATCTCTAAGGCAACTAATTTTTATTTAAGTCTGTAATTATATCTTTGAAGTCATTCTTAAACATGTTACAAATACAAGGGTCTAAATGAAACAGGCCACGACTAATGTTGAAATTACAATGAGAAGTAAGTTGTATTAAAGCAGATTCTAAAAGATTTCGTGATAAGACATCTTTTGACTTTGCAATTACTGAACTACCAAACCAATTTATTCAGTTGTTGTTTTCACTTAAATGAATGAATGTTGCATTAGATGTTTGCCCAGGTTTTACAGAATATTTATGCTGGTTTAACCTTACTTCTAAGCCCTTGCTTGACTGTCCGAGATAAAATGAGGGACAATCCATACATGGAATTTTATATATTATGTTGTTGCTTTCTCTGGGGCCATTTTTTATTAACATTCCTTTTAGTGTGTTATTATAGGAAAAAACAAGGTTGACCTTAAAGGCTTTTAGCAATGATTTAATGGTTTCAAATCCGTTAAAATAAGGCAAACTGAGAATGTTCCCAGAATTTTCTTTCTCCATGTTACTTACACCATAAAACTTTTTGTGGGCTTTTTTATAACAAATATCTAATATGTGTGAAGGATAACATAAATTTTTCCCTATTTATCTTATGTATTCAATTTCTTGATCCAAATATTGGGGACTGACAGTGCGCAATGCTTGTAAAAACATAGAAGAAAAAATTGATATTTTTATGTTAAGATGGTGGCCTGAATAGAAATGAACATAAGTTAAGTTGTTGGTCGGTTTCCTATAAATACTAAATTTACATTGAAATGGTTCTCTATGTATCAAAACATCTAAGAAAGGGAGGCAATTGTCTTTTTCTAATTCTAGAGTAAACTTAATCGATGGTACCTGGTTATTTAATTTAGAGAGTAAATCATTTACATCAATACCGACAGCCAGAACAGCTAAAATATCATCAACATATCTATACCACTTTACAGGAATATAAATGACATTAGGTAAGTAGCGTTTTT
>NC_061107.1:85022938-85207938 GCF_015104395.2 Macrobrachium nipponense
CTAATGCAACTCCCATATCCTCTTTTATCTTTGCATTTCTTACTAATTTGTCCACCAATCTACAGAGTTCTTTATGCCTGCTTGCTTCTATTGGTGTTGGGTGTGGGTTCATTGATTTGTGGAATCTGTCTCTTTCTCTTATCATATTTTTAATTTATTATGTTGAACCACTTTGGCCAAGGGTTGCCATTTGTTAGTATTTGCCTTAATGGTATACAGCTAGAGCGTTTTTCTGTGTATTCCTCATGAAAGGCCTCCCAGTGCTTATGTATGCCTGTGTTCTCGTTGTACTCTAGATTTTTAACGCACTCCCTTAGCTTTTTTAGGTCTTGTTGATGGTAGTCTAATCCCATTAATATCTTCTCTTTTTTATGTTGAACATTGATTTGAAATGGGATAATTTTATGATCGCTTTTGCCTAGATTTGTACCTACTGAAAGGTCAGATACTAGATTATCTTCCGTTGAAAGGACAATGTCTAGTATGTTGTTTCCTCTAGTGGGTTTGTCAACCCATTGGTGGAGGAATTCATTTTTTACAAAATCTAAAAGTCTCTTTCCTTCTACATTTGATGCGTAGGTCATCGTGTCCCAATGTACTGTTACATTGAAATCTCCCATTATTATGCAGAGTTTGTTGTTTATTTCTTGTCCTGGTAGGGCATATAGTTCCTCATCGGACATTTGTGATTGGTGGGGAGGTCTGTACACTAGTATTAGAGTTATCTTCCTCCCTAGTTTGTTTAAGTTGATGCCAATCACTTCTTGCATGGATGTAATTTTACACTTTTGGACTGAGGTTGTTCCAAACATATAACATAATGCTTCCACCTTTTGTATTGAGTCTATCTTTTTTGAACAATTTATATATAGCTATCTGGTACTCTCCTACGAAGTCTCTTGTTGCCTCTTGTATCCATGTTTCTGTGATACCTATTATATCTAATTCCTCACTTGCTAAAAATGCTTTGAAGAGATCTATTTTGTTCCAAATTGATTGTGCATTAAACTGCGCCACTCTGAGGGACTTTTCTATTTTCTCTTTTGTCCTCGCTGGCTTTATTACTTTCCCTTACTGTCACTGTCGCCTACAGTGTTATTACTAACCATCTTCTGGTAGCTTTCCGATTTCTTCCCTTGAAAGTTCAGTTCATTGAGGTGTTTCAAGAGGTTTTCTTTGAGAAGGTTTCCTATTAGTTTTGATGATGAGGGTCTGCTTCCTACTGACTTACCAGCTGAGCTGGGATGATTATTCTTTCTCTTACACTCGACTTGTCCAAATCACTTCTTTTGGTTATGGTAAAATACCTTTCTAGTGACAATTGCTTTTTACGATTTTTTACCGCTGTAAAAGTATCTCGGCTCCATAATAAATGCACTGCCTGCCCGTTCAGCTTATGTGTGCTTTCTATTGTTTTTTTTATTAGCGGCTTCCTTGTGAAAAGTTATTTGATCTCTTTCCTTTTCTTTCATTCTATACTTATTACGAATTTGTTTGCAAAATCCTTATGTTTATTTCAAATTCTGCCGTTTGCCATCAGTAAGTTGATGTATTGTGGCATAATTAAACTCTTTCATGCGGTGTAAACATATCAACAGTCAGACAGGCTGATTACTCTCTCTCTCTCTCTCTCTCTCTCTCTCTCTCTCTCTCTCTCTCTCTCTCTCTCTCTCTCTCTCTCAGAAACAATCTGACACACACACTACAGATTCATTTGATTATCCTTTTAAAATGTGAATAAAATTAATTTTATCAACCTTTGCCTACTGCAACCATTTCAGTTTTCTCAAACGCTTCCAGTCTCTCCTCCCTCCACCCCCCAACCAGCCGTGCGCCATTTTCACCAAACACTGTTCGTAAATCGTACAGGGCAACAAAATTTTTTCAAAAGTTTTACTTCATATAACATACTGTTTTATTACGTTACACTCTTAATTTAACTTTTGAACACATTAATGATAGAAAAAAAAAAAATGTGAAAAGGGGGACGTTTTGGGAGGGCCAGATAATTATTCTGGTTCCCTTTATTTCTTATGAGATATTTGTTTCATATTTTGAACAAATCGTATTTCGAACAGCCTTCTAAAATTGATTAAGTTTGAAGTCTAAGGTACTACTATATATACACATATATAATTGTAAGGTAAACCTCTGCTATTTACAGACTTGCCTATTCACAGATTTTTTGTATTACTGCATTTTCATATATTTTCATGACTAAATAAGAGCTTTCGAACCCTGCACCAGGTTCATCCTCAGCCAGGATGAACCTGGTGTAGGGTTCAAAAGCTCTTATTATTAAAGACTTTATATACTTCACATACGATATTATTGTGAACCTGCAATCATTGTTATCATTTTCGACACTGAAAATTGTGCCCACAATATTATTATTATTATATTTGAAAGTATTAATAAACATATAGTACATGTACTATACAAATTCTTGCATCTCAGTAAAAGAGAGAGAGAGAGAGAGAGAGAGAGAGAGAGAGAGAGAGAGAGAGAGAGAGAGAGAGAGAGAGAAATTACATGAACACTTAGTGGCAACAACACAACAGCTCCTCCCCCTCCAATCACATTACTTGATATATTTGACAGTTTTAGTACCTGGAGTTAGAGAGAAAGACTGGGATTTCCTTCACTCTTACATAATTTTTAAAATTTATATACTAAAATCTTACTAATTCACTATAGTATTTTCTTTAATGAATTGATATTATTGCTGTTTACATTAATATTAATCTTTGAAAATAGTAAGTCGTTTATCTATCATACAAAAAACGTACATCTCTGCAAGAGAGAGAGAGAGAGAGAGAGAGAGAATTATTATTTTTATGTGATATCATTTAATCTGATTAAACTTACTAATACAGTATTAATCAATATTAATATTTGAAAATTAGTAAATCATTTTTGTATCATAAAAATGTATTTAGTCATGAAAATAACATTAAAATACACTAATTAGTGATTATTTTTGTTGGAAAACCCCGAGAATAGGCGAAATTCCCACAAGTAATGGGTAGATATAGTCCAGAGAGAAATCCGCGAGTCAGTGAGTCTGCGATACGGTCACCAGTATTATATATATATCCATATATATATATATATATATATCTATATATATATATATATAGATATATATATATATTATAATATATATATATATGTATATATATATGTACAGTGGACCCCCCGTATTCGCGTTCTCCGGATTCGCGGACTCACACATTCGCGGATTTCTCTCGGGGAACGTTTCCCTGCATTATTCGCAGAAAAATTCGCGCATTCGCGTATTTTTCTTTTTTTCTATGAGAAATATCCACAAATTCCTGGTTTTTTGTTATCAATTTCATCATAAAATGCACTTTTTGTGATAAAACTATTGAAAAAACCAAGTATGAAAATTTTTAGTGGTTTTTCTTAAGTTTTAACTAACAAAACAAATAGGTCTGTTTTTAGCGTTTTTATGGAGGTTCCAAACATTCGCGGATTCTAACTATCGCGGGGGTGGGGTCTGGTACGCATCCCCCGCGAATACGGGGGGACCACTTTATATATATATATATATATATATATATATATATATATATATATATATATATATATATATATATTATATTGTATATATGTATATATATACATATACATATATCACTGTATATATATATATATATATATATATATATATATATATATATATATATATATATGCATATACATATACAAATATACACACATATATACATATACAGGCATGGTCTCCGGCTTACAACGGGGGTTGGTTCCTTTCTTGAAATGTGCTGTAAGCCGAAAATCGTCATAAGCCAGAAAATTATCAAAAATCCTAAGAAAACCTTACTTTGAATGCTTTGGCTGTATTAAAAACTATGTAAACTGCATTTTATTGCATTTTTCATAAAAAAACTTCAAGTATTGATTATTTTGCATTATTGGAGTCATGTCTTCCGCCAGATCAGCATTGTAAATGCAGTAGCCCTGGAACATGCGTCGTAAACCTGGAAATATATATACGTATATATATATATATATATATATATATATATATATATATATATATATATATATATATATATACATATACATATAAAATTCCAGTATAAATATATATATACTATATATATATATATATTATATATATATATAGTATATATATATATATATATATATAATTCCAGGTTTACGACGCATGTTCCAGGGTTACTGCGCTTACAACGCTGATCTGGCGGAAGACATGACTCCAAAAATGCAAAATAATCAATATTTGAAGTTTTTTTTATGAAAAATGCCCAATAAAATGCAGTTTGCATAGTTTTAAATACAGCCAAAGCATTCAAAGTAAGGTTTTCTTAGGATTTTTTGACAATTTTCTGGCTTATGACGATTTTTGGCTTACGGCACATTTCAAGAAAGGAACCCCCGTTGTAAGCCGGAGACTGCCTGTATATGTATATATATGTGTATATATGTATATGTATATATGTAATTGAGTGTACATAATGTATTTTGTCATTAAATCATTTCCCTTAAGAGGGAGTGGCTCCCAAGAAAAATGAAGAAAATGTTTGCAGTCATATTCATACCTCTTTTGGAGAAAACTTCAACACTATTTGCTTCATTTGTCCTAAGAGGAGGCTCATCAGTGTAATCCCTCTACATCTAATATGCTTGCACTCTTTTTTTTCTTGGATATTAAGGACCTACTCAGTCTGTCCAGGAAATTCTAGGTCTTCCTTCCCTTTATCCCAGAATATGCAAATTATTGTACAATATATGTATACTTATCACCAGCCTGTTGTTTGCTTTTCCATTGAACCATCTAAAAAGTGTGATCTGTGTCTTTATCTATATTATCTTACCAACTCTGTATACCACCATATTTCACTCTTGCTCATTCTTGTAATAGCTGTAGGGAAAAGGTAACAGGATATTCACTGCCACATACATATATTAACTACTTAATGATGGATTAACCCTCGTGCAGAAAAATTCCAAAGCTTAGCAGCATTATTCAACTATTTAAATAGCTCATCAGCCATGTGTTTAACCCCTAAGAATGCTGTGCATTCCACTCCTATTGAGTGACCACTTTTTGACTTCATGGATATTAAGGTCCTTCCAATGGATATTAATGTCCTTCCATTCCAACACTTTCTTTCTTCCAGCCATACCTTGCCAATCAGTCACTTGTAGTGCCAACAACTCCTTGTGCCTTTCCTTTTCCTTCTCTTGATTTTCCTCCTTATGTCTTTGGAATTTAAGTCAGCAAGTATCTCCAAATTTGCACTAACCCCTTCCACTTATGCATCATTCAGTTCAGCCTCTCTTCTCTCCTCCACATTCAATGCATCTTCAAAATAGTCACTCTTTGTTATCATTCAATAGATAGTTAATATAGGGCTTCACTGAAACACTTGCGTAAATCCTTAAGCCGTATAATATGTGAAAATGATCAATATAAAAGTAATACACTGGAGGAGCTTTGAACAGTGGCAGGTTATGGCGTAGACTAATTGCAGTAATACTCAGGACTACTTTCTCTTCAGGTTTTATCTCTTCAACTGATTTTTTGCCCTGATGTCCATTTGCTCATTAAACATTATGAATTTACTTACCAGAAGAAAATTCTCCATAAAAAACTTGCTTAGATTTCCCTCTGTATTTTTGGCAAGTGTCTTTTCTCTTTCATTTTGTTCTTAACTACCTATGTGTATATTGTTCTTGTGCCCACAAATGATATATTCTTTGTTGCAAGTGTACCTCAGTCAGTTTTCTCCCTTTAATGAAACTTCTCATTTTTTATCCCTCCTCTTAGTGCTTTTATTTTCTGTTTCTACGAAAGCTGGTAGTGTGGTAAGGTATGGAATGTTTTTCCTTACCTCGTACCTGGCTAAAATACTGTACCATAATTTTGTACTGTACCCTCAAATATTTTTCCATACTGTACAGTGCATATAGTAAAAGTAATGTACCGTAATTTCGTACTTTATTATACTATGTTTAAGCAACCTGAATCTACATCTGTAATTCCCCTCTTCATGAACATGTTAACAGGTGTAAATTAGCAAAGGGACTTTATATGTACATGTATATATATTTTCAGTGGTCGTTATGATATTAATAATGATAATGATAATGATGATGGTATCAATAATAACAGATATCAATACTTAAGATAGAATTAGTAAACTAATAAAATCTACTAGTACGTAGTGTCTAATTACTCTACTACTACTAATGATAATAATGATATCAGTAAATACAAAAATGTGTTAATTCAAGAATTACACACTGATATATACATACATGTTAATTAAGAAATTCCAAACACACACACACTCACCAATATGCATTAGTAATTGCTTAGTGATATATCCCAGCCTAAGGTATGGTACAGGATGGAATTTTGTGCATTTTTTATGTAGTTGAATCGTACAGTACTGTATTTTGGTAAAATTATTGTACCATAATTCAGTACCGTACACATACTAGACTGAACATACTGTACCGTAATGTGAGCCATAATGGTGTTTATAAGGGGGTTCCTACCCCCTTATAAACACCATCATATGATCCTGTGACCCTGTCTGTGAATTTTGCTCACTGTTCATATACATTACATTGTACTTTGCCCCTCATTGTCTAAAAGCCTTATCCATTTTTATTCATTTTGTAGGCTCTGATCACCTTTTGTTAGACTAGCTTATGTATATTACAGTTATGATCACATTTTCAGCTGTTCCTCTGCAACCAAACTTTCATCTATTTTCCATACTACTTGCTTTGATTAGGTATTGATGAGATATAGTATGCTGCAAACCATGTCAAGAGAGTGCCTTGACCATAATTTGGATATATTGTACAAAACTGCTTGTTTGTTAAATTTCTTTAGAGGCAGGTAATTATGGTCTGGAAAGTTTGATTATTAAATCTAGCAGGAACCAACATGTTTCTCCAGGCTTGATTTTAGTTGCATGTGACTTTGTTTTTGTCTTTTGAAGAGTTTTTGTCCTAATTATTTAGACTTAAATAATGAGATTGACTGTGTTTTTGTAAACATTCCATGCTGATTATTCTATTTTGATTCTAATCCCTTATATTTTTAT
Organism: Macrobrachium nipponense; assembly: GCF_015104395.2. Lineage (NCBI taxonomy): Eukaryota > Metazoa > Arthropoda > Malacostraca > Decapoda > Palaemonidae > Macrobrachium > Macrobrachium nipponense. The sequence goes on from NC_061107.1 coordinate 85,030,069, forward strand.
ATGATTTTTATGTAATAAGTTGAGCATACTGGTAGAAAAACAAATATTTTGTCTTTTCTATTGATTTTGTAATTTACACTTGGCTTTGTCTAATAGTAGTTTGTTGTCACGTTTTATTTCTGAATGTTATTTTGATCCTATTACTTTCCAGAAGCGACTACACAAACGGCAAAGTTCGTATACCCACTTCACCATGGCCATGGAAGTGCATGACGAGTCACTGGAATATGTGTGAAAAGCAAGTTTTGTCAGTGAAGTATATGTCAAATGTAAATTATATAATAGATAAATGAACAGATTATTGCTCTGCACTTCTGATGCAGTTGATAGTTTTTGTGTGGTTACATATTCCAATGAAACAGTTACTGAGTATGCAGGTAATGAATTGAGACTTCTGAAAGGAATGTTGACTTTTCAGAATTACCTAGCAGTTGTGATGAATAGCTCACAAATATATCTGGTGATTTGTCTTGCACTTTGTATTGGTTGCAGCTTGCTGCTGGCTTGAAATGTACCTGTCCATATTACATCTACCTTTCGCCTGCCTGCTTTATGTGCTGCACATCGCCGTCTTGTGATTGTGTATACTGTAAATGATGTGTGTGTATTTTTATTTTTAATTTACAGATTATTTACTCATTATTGTAAGTTATGTACACATTTGGTTTGAAGAAATGGTTGTTCCATTTCATAGTGGGGTTTGCTTATCCATGAGGGTAACTCTTTATCCCACAAGATCCAGATAACTTGGTTTTATACAGTATGTACGCCAATAGACATTTAAATTTTGGTCAGTTGGTTACAATTTATTTTTTAATATGACAATTTTATACTTTAAAATGCAAAATTTACATGCATATTGTGCCAGTTATTGATCCTGTTATGTTTTTTGGCAGTTGACAAAAATTATTTTAGGGATATAATGTAAAATCAGCGGTATCTATTTTTGTTATCCTGCTGAACATGTTTTTTGTGATTTCAGTATGTAATGTATTTATTTTTGTGCGTGCAATAGTTAAAATTTTATTTTTTATTGCTGAAATTGGGTTATTGCACTCCCCAGATGAACAGAATCATCTGTTTTTGGGTTTGTAGCCACCCAGGTGTAGTTTTTTATCTCTATTGTTATTAGGTTGGTTTTTACCTAAAAATGATTGGGACACAGACATTCAAGATTTGTAAAAGAAAATTTTGTCTTGTAGAATTCAAACCATTATGTAATGAAAGCTGCTAGTTTTGAGGATAAAAGGAGACCACCCATAAAGAATAAAGTATTTATACTACTATCTCTAAAACAATGAGACTCCCCTCAAATTGGATACAACTTCATGTATTCTTACATTTCCACCAATTACACATCCCTTTTGATTTGTGGCAACTCTGTGTACAATGGAGGAGGAGGGGCCTTGACGTAAGGCAGTGGTTGTTTTTTGTACAACAAAATATGTTTTAGGAAATGGAATTTCTTATAAAGATATAGCCTGTACGTACTCTTAGAAGAACAGAACATCTCTGTACTGGGAACAGTAATAAAAAACGGAAGGTAGTACTTTAAATAGAATGACCATCATGATATAAACACACAGCACCCAATTCAAGGGCAACCAATCCTTGGGCTGATGACCCCAAGGAGTTGAGGGTTTAGTTAGTCTGTCTTGAGCTACAGTTGAAGGAGAGGTCAGTGTGAGTAAGGTCAGTCTGCATGAAAGAGGGTGGTTGGTCTTAGAGGGAGGATATGAATTTGTCTCTGAGGATAGTAGTTATTGAATTGGTATTGAAGCTTACAGTGACAGATTAGGTTGAAATCCTTGTTTGGAGTTGTGTTGCCTTCGGATCCCAGAGCAAATTCACGCAGAGGGTTGGGTATACGGAAAATTGTTACTTGTGATTCAAAGCTTTCTTGCAAAGCACATAAAATGTATCTTCAAATCTGTAAGAAAACTCAGGATTGTGGTTGACTTTTATATCTAAAAATGTTGACAGTCATACCACATACTGTACTTCAAATCTTTTTGTTCTGCCACCATTGGAGATTTCTTCTGTTTTGATGCCAGGAGTCCCCAGAGACATTGCCTTTCTATCAAGATTGTTGTAAATGGCATTATGTACTGTATTTTGCCAATGATGGAAATTATATGGACAGTAATATATATTTCAACTTGGAATTTTCACTAGCACCTGTTGTACTTGTATACCAAGCACTAGTTTTGTTGTTTGATATGCAAGACATGAATGTTTACATTCTGTTTTGATGCCACACTGCCTGGTACCAGAAGGTTTTATTTCTTTTTTGTAAAGCTGTTGACTGGTGTTCCTAGTGGTATTGTACAGGCTAATGCTATAGGTTTGAGAGACTGTAGTGTTAATAATGCATGGCTGCATTGCAATCACAAATAATAAGCCACAAACACCATTTAATATCCAATTCATTATACAGTGTTCCCCTGTATTTGCGGGGGATGGGTACCAGACCTACCCACAAATAGCTGAAACCCCTAGAAAAACGCTTAAAACTTCCTTTTTTTTTTTTGTTAAAACTCATGAAAAACTTACAAAAAATGTTTATACCTGGTTTTTTTAAGTGTTATCATAAAAATGCATTTTATGATAAAATTGATAAAAAAAAGAAATTTATGTATATTTCTCATAGGAAAATACTGCGAATAGGCAAATTTTCGGCGAATAATGGCGGTATATGTTCCAGAGAGAAATCCGCGAATATGAGAGTTCGCGAATATGGGGTGTTCACTGTGCCTTGAAAATAACATATGTACTACACCTCATGGGAATTGTAATTGATAGGTACTTCATCCTTGGCAGGAGTGAACCATTACCTGGTTTAGAAATACATAATGATAGGCAGTTCATTTTGTAATTGTAATTTTTGTACTTTTTCATATAGGGGCATTGTTTTCTGTTGGAGCATATTGTGCTAAGTTTAATGGACTTTGAGATGGTCCCATATAATATACATATTTGCTAATGATGAAGATAATGATGATAAAAATTTGCAAGGATATAGCAGCCTTTACACCTGACATGATTTCAGACAGTCTGGTTAGTCTACTGGCAAGGTGTGAATCATATTCTAAAAACCATTCCTTCACTTGGGAAAATTCCATCACCATTTTCTTTTGAATTGTTTGGAAGTTGAATACACCAGGGGAAAGTCTCCAGCATCATCATCATGATCTTCAGCATCATGTTGATGTTTCAGATTTCTTGGAATGCTTAAAATTAACATCCCCATCTCAGCTTCTTATTCTTAGTGGAAAGTTCCCTGTCATGAAGATGGCGAAGTAATATTGCATCAGGTATTGTGAAAGAACAGGATAGGGAAAATTTGTTTACAGGGAACTGCAGGTCCTTGTCTGGCCAGACCAGTGACCATTTTCATAGGTTTAGTATCACAAAGCTGTAGAATGATGATTATGGAATTTAAATAATTTTTTAATGATGCTATTGGAATGAGAGCACCCTGACAATAGTAAGGACTCGTAAGAAACGATTGGAAAGATAAGATCATAAAAAGAATACGAGACAGGATATCTAATGAGCTTCCCAAAAGCTTTTCCCTTCTTTTAGGAAAAGGAATGTAACAATGTTTGTAAATACTGACCTAGAATACAAGAGCCATGCAAGGAAATTCTTCATTCTCTGATCGTATATTTGAGGAAATTGAAGTTTGGCTCGACCTGTGGGTTGTGTATGTTCTTGAAGGTTGCTGGGTGCATCCGTGTTCTGTAAATATTTATGGCTTATCCTTCAGTTTCTTGAAGAACATTGATAGTAGTGTGTTGTGAATGAGCAGTGGTTTGTACTTTATGCAAATGTATTTCGATTCAAATCAGCTAACATTACACAAAGATTACCTGTGATATTGTTTTCACCGAGACTGTAAAATCAGAGGAATGAAGAGGGAATGATCTTGTACTATTCAAACTGGCTGGTACATCACAAGCAGTTTATGTTATTACATGTTGTTAGGTTTTCATATATATACACCGAATAGTTTTGATGTGTTTATACGCAATCATACAGTATATTAATGTAAACTTGAATGTTAAATTTTTTATTGTATTTGTAAATTTTTATAGTTTTACACATGTTTTTCATGGTTAAGATTTATACCTTGGATTTGGTTAGGGAGTTAAATAGTTTGTCTGTTATTTTCTTTTAAGTAATGTATGGTATTTCAAAATGAAGAGCTGCTTTCAACAATCTCTTATATGATTGACTTGATATTTGTTGGTTCAGTATTTCTCATTTCCAAAGATAGATATTTCATTACTCTTGTTTATAATGCACCTAAAACTTAGGGGATGAATGTGAGGAAAGGAATAATACATAAAACAGTATATGGAAGGTATGGGAATTAAAACTTACTCTCAGCAAGTAACAAGGATCAAGTGTAATTTGCTGCCTATTCTGCAATGTGCATGTATCTTAGCTCTCACATGAAAGAAAGAAAAGACAAAGATTAACACAACCTTGGATACTGGTTTGAAGTCCACGGTGCATGAGGTTAGAGTTTAGCCATTTCATTTGTCTTGGAATTGGTGGCAAGGGTTGACAGTGAAAATATAATGCTATTGTACATTATACCCTAATTTTTTTTATTTTAATTTTTGGATGTTGCTGTTCTTCATTCTTTTCAAGATACCAGTGGATAGTATCGTGTGAAGTTTTTCTCGGCTATTGTTAACCCTCTGGGTTACTTTTTATTTTCAAGTTATAAGGAAGTAAGTCATGTATTGTCTGCATATTTAACTGAAATCTCATACATGTTATGACATTCTTGTATTAAAAATTCAGTTGTTTTTTCTGATGTTTCTGAAGAGACAGCAAACGAAAGGGGAGTCCAGATTTTGTGATAATTGCTATAGTAAATGTTTTTGCACATCTGTATATAAAGATGAATTCACATGTTTGTAGGTAGGCTATGGGTGTAAATAGAATGTTATTTTTCGTACTGTTTATTATTTTCTCCTAAATTATATTTGTTACTTTAATCATCTTTTCTCCATATGGTTGTTGATCAAAGGAAAACAGAATTGAAGTAAATGTGGAAATTATGATATTTCAAAATGAAAGTTTTTGTCGTTTGGCATTCTTCATCAGCTTTCCAACCAGTTGTTGGCCTGACCAAATTTTGCACAATCTTGCTGACTGACAAATGAAGTTTTACCAAAGGTGTGTGTTTATGTATCACCAAACAAAGAATGCAAATTTGTTTTAAATGAATGAGTTAGAGCCTTTGTTATACTGTAATAGTTCAAATTGAACCTTTGCCTCATAATGTTACCTGGCCATAAGTAGTAGGTGATTATTTTTTATCCTGAGTCTGATTTTGATAACGTATAGTACTGTATTACTGTAATGTTCTTCACTTACAAATTTCCCATATACGTAGTTTGCTTTTAAGAAATTAATTAGATTCTATTTGATAAATTACAGGATTATTTATTTAATTTATTGGTTAGAAATTGAGTCACTTCACTTACAGTTATGTCTTGTTCAGCATCCTAGGATTATGTCATCATTGTTATTCATCAAGTGCCCATGCTAAAGTGAGTGTGACAAGATAAGTATGTCAGTCTTGCTCTTATTTTTTATTGAATCACATCCTAATCAAATAGGGGATTTAATCTTTAAAATTTATTATCAAATTTGTTATTACACAAAGTGTACCATTTATAAAATCCAATAAGTTTTATAAATAAAAACCACAGACAGGGATAATCATATTCAGTCTAGGCATAGTAGTTGCAGCTTTGACTGCTTTAATCAGCATCTTCATTTCCCCCAGTGCCCACTTCACCAGATTTCTAAGTACAGTATATACTACTAGCTTCATATAGATTGTGGAATGGAAACTTAATTTCTGGAATCATAGGATTTTTGTGATAATAATTTTGAAAAGCTTGTAATGCTTCCGTTGCTAAAGTTTTTTGAGGTAATCTTAACAACTGATCAATCTTGCTGACAGTACTACTGTGAAAACAGATGCATTGTTAGGTGAAGACAATTTGGAGCTGTAATCATAAATTGTAGTGTGAATTCAGATACCTTCAGCATCATCATGGTGCTTTGTGTGTTTAGGGACAATTTTTGGATTCAAATAATTTTAGTATGCATAATCTAGTAATTAAAGCAAAATTCTAAAAACTAAAAAAATCTGTAATTTAGAAATTTAAGCGAATGATCATTTAGAAAAAAAGCCTCTTCGATTGAAAATTTTTTGTTGGACAATGACTTACATTTGTGTAGTATCTAGATTGCTCTTTGCAAGGCTTCTGACATGTCTAAGAATTATTCTGAACCTTCATCATGAATACTGTAAGCTCCCAAGTATTTTATTCAATGTCAACCTATATATTTTGCTGCCTTAATCTAAATGATTGTGTTGAACAATAACATCAAGGTTGACCTTTAGCCCCCAATTATTAGAAATTGTTAAGAACAATAGCTATATCTTGGGATTTGCCTTGCCAATTACTGACTCAGCAAGCCAATATATAATCCCCTCAGCTAAAACAGAAATAAGAGGAGAGGAGCCAGATACTACACAACTGTGTATGCTTGGAGTGTTATCTGGTGTACATCTAACCAAGGTTTTTGCCCCCCCCCCCTCCCCCCCACCTCCCTTTCCCACCAACTGTAAGAGGGTGCATTTAATCCCCCTCCCCAAAGGGCCTGAGGTGTTGTACACATTATAAGCAGACAGCATCACCCAAAAACATGTTAACAATAACCTGCTCATTGGGGATTTTAAATGCCAACCAATGTAGCAGTAAGTCGAGGCTTAATCCATCAGGCATTAAGGCAACACTTAATCCACTCAAGCAGTAAGTAACACCCAATTCACTTAATCCACTCAAGCATCAAGCAGTGTAAGCAGACTCCATTCAGGCAGTAAGAAATGCTTAATCCACTCAAGCAGTACGCATTGCTTAATTCACTTAAGCAGTAAGCAGTGCTTAATTTACTCTAGCAATAAGCAGTGCTTAATCCACTCCAGTAGTAGGCAATGCTAAATCCACTCAAGCAGTAAGAAGTGCTTGATCCATTCCAGCAGTAAGAAATGCATAATCCACTCCAGCAGTAAGCAGTGCACCACTCAAGCAGTAAGAAATGCTTAATCCACTCGAGCAGTAATCATGCTTAACCCATTCAAGGAGTAAGTCAGCATTTAATCCACATAGCCGAATAGATTGTTAGCTTAACAAAGTACATACCTATATTCGGCTAGTACTGTTAGCAAATAATATAGTAGGAGATACCCTTTTTATCAGGTTTAATTTAGTTTAACTTTCTTTTTTTTGTATGCAGTGTTTACTCTCAGTTTAACAGGTGTATCAAAGTTGGTCTAAAAAATTTGCAGTTTTGGCTATCAGACTGTATTCCAGTTTTAATTCAGTATAGTAATTATCTTGACCTGATTTATATGAAGCATGACTGCATTTCCTTACAGGAAATTGGAAACCCACTGATGAGGTCCTGATATATATTTTGTACTTTCATTCTTGCAATTTTGAGAACACACTAGGAATGCTGTAGATGTAAGCCAGTGTAAATACATGTACTATAGCAGAGCTGCACTTATACTCTGTACATTACATTTAACTCCACTTGGTAACTCATTCATAATGTCCTTGGTTTCTGTGAAAAATAATGTGCTGCTAGAAACACTTTTTGGGGGGACATCATTTGACAATTTTTATTTCTTTGCACCTGGAAAGAGTAGTCTGATTTTTGATCTTTGTGTTATGAATAAAAGCAGAAAGCTTCCTTCACATGCTATTCAGTAGAAGCATTTTTATGGTAGTTTGCGTCCGGGTAGTTTCATGTACTACCATCTGCATTACAATCTTAATCCTCCATGAATGTGGTATTCTGTGTAACATGAGGAATCAAGTATAGATTGTTCTATGTGATTCAGTCATTATTTGGGTGTTTATATATTACACTTTGTGGGTTTTTGAGTTTGATGCTACCCATGAGTTTACAGTTTTTTTCACTACTTTTACAATTTAACTGGGGTTATTGGCTGATAATTTGATGGATTACATAAGATTTACCTGGTTTGGTTATTAATACAATATAAAGAGTTTCCCCGAGATTGCTCCCTGCTGCTGCTGATGCAGAACCAGAGGAATTTCTGGTTATTATAAATTCATTTCTCCATCTAATCCATCGGGCCATCAGCTCAGTGGTCTGGTTACACTAAGATATACTTACCTTTAAAAAGTTTCTTTGCCCAAAGTTGATTGTAGAATTAAAGTAAATGCTGTTTTGCTAATGTTGCTAATGTTCATTTAAATACAAGAGGAAAGAGGAAGTGCTAATTCCTCACCTGTGAACAGTTTTTGTCTTATCTACTGAAAAATTTTTAGTCTGCGTAATGGATTTTAGTTTTCTGTGAAAGAAAACTATTGAGATGGCTATTTCTCTGTCCGTCCACAATTTTTCTGTCCAACGACAGATCTTACAAACTACTGGGATAGAGGGCTGCAAATTGATGTTGATCATCCACCTTCCAATCATCAAGCATCAAATTGCAGCCTTTTAGCCTCAGTAGTAGTTATTTTATTTAAGGTTAAAGCTAGCCATGACTATGTACATCACAGGCTACCACTGGGCCATGGCTGAAAGTTTCATGGGCCATGGCTGAGAGTTTCATACAGCATTATACACTTTACACAACACTACGTAAAGTACGCTGAAGAAACTTCGGAACATTTTTTACTTGTTAATTGTTGTTATGCTTACTGATGTACTATGCCATAAGACTACATTTGCTGGTAATATGTTTGAGGGCTTTCTTTCTTGTTCAGTTAACCTTCAAAGATAAATAAATGATTGTTCGGCTGTAGGTGATACATTGTAAAAACATGTTTTCTACTGAAAGTACAATACATTCTTCAGGTTGTTTGTAAGGTAAGTATGTATACTACATAGGTTACAGTATCACACCCAACTGATTCCAAATATCCTGTATGCACATGTCAATTAGGCATTGTCATTGTTTTATTCATTTGATTTTCTTTTTCTCCACAGACTCATCTGTAGCAGTACAAAGCCAAGGTACTCTGTCATTTTGGGCTTTTCTCTCTGTTTCGTAGACTGGAAGGCATGGTCACATAATTATGATTTTAAATGCCTTTGGATAAATGGAGATTGATTTCTTGTGTTATCTAGTGTTAAAACTGCCAGAAGTTACAGATGCTGAAGAACAATGGAAAAGTGAACACAAATAATTTATATCACCAAAGAAATTATTTTATCCTGACAGAATTGCATTTTGACAATTTTATTTGATTTAATTAATACTATGTACTGTACTTCATGTCCTTCAAAATGAATAAGGAGATGAACTGAAGATCTTTATACCAACTGTTATTTACAGATGAGAGAGTATTTTTTGCATATTTTTGCTTGTATCTTTCATCATTATTGTTATCAGTGACTTTTTATATGTACATGTATGTAGTTGTTTAGCCAAATGTATTTCCAGAAAATGGTGATTTTTGAGCCAGAATTTTTAAGGGAGATGCTTTTCTGTGTGTACTTCAAATCCTTATTATGTGTGGTTGGCTGTATTGTTGTCCAGTTCAGTATGATTTTTTTTTGTCTTGCCTACCTCAATAAATTTATTTACTGCGTAAATCAACTATGAATATGAGTTAGGTTTGCTGTACCAGGTTGTCTTTTAAATGGGATAGATGAAAAACAAAATAATATTCCATTATTGAGTATCCTATAAATAACATTGCATACCATATTATCAAAGAAAATGTCTACAGAAATACATAAAACTTTTATTGAAAGATAGTGGTTTCTTAAAATGTTAATTGTGACTGAATTATCAGTCTTACTATTGAGAGCATAGAATTATACGAAGCATGTGTGGATTATGGCATTAGTGTAATGTGAATTGATCAAAGAACTTAGTTGAAAGATATATTACATAGAGCAGTGATTTCAATGAAACCGTATTTTATTATGAGGAATGCACAAAAATGCTACAGAATAAGGAATTTTTTCAAGAATTTTTTCCAAAGAATTTCATAAGAATCTTTTACCTTTGGAGAAGCTCCGTCTGCAAGAATGATTACGTAATTGTAAAGTTTTACTTGCCTTTCATAAGTAATCAGATACACTTTTCTGTAAAGTTGTTAGCTGTCTAAATTGGAGATACACACACACATATATGCACATGTAGGTATTTATATACATACATACTCCCAGGAAACTAAAATGCTTAAATGAATAATTTGGGTAGGTTCCTTAATGCTCTTTTACACCAGTTGTAAATTTTTACATCCAAGACATAATTGAACATTGTGAATAAGTTCAAATTAGTTCAAGTTTATTTTTGTGCTACCTCTGCCGTGGTTGATGACAAGGGTAATGTAAACACTTTACCCTATCTCTTTCATTTATTTTTTTAGTAACCAGGGGAGTGCTTTTGAAAATGTTTGCATTGGGTCCAAAATAATAGTTTGATGTTTCACCTGTCACTGCATATTGACCTGTGTCATATTTGGTCTTTAATAATGACAAGATTGTTGTCTGAGAGAACGTACTAGTACTGTAGAGATGATGCAACTTATTCAATCCTTCAGTGCAAAACAAAGTGATTGATGTCTTGAGTAGAATTCTGAAATAGATCAGCAAGTGGTGTGATTATTAGAGTAAGAAGCTGAGCTCCAGCAAAATCAAAACTAAATTAGCCACTCCCCCCTTCATGATTCACTGTACTACTTGCATAAAACTGCCTTTGGTATAGAATATTTGAAGATACAGAGTGATACCATTGACTTCAAGCTCTCTTTTTCATAGTATAAAAGGAATAATCCACTTATTCTAAATTCTCTGTGATGTTCTTAAAGCTTTCTGTGTCTACAGACAGGTTGGTATCTAATACCATTGCTAGAATGTTGTTCTGCATAAGATGTCAGTAGCATTACATATTTTCTTTTCTTCCATACCAAAAGGCTTGATAATGATTTTGTTTCCATAGACTTCTAATAATACATAGTTTAGATCATTGTAAGACATCATATGATGGTCAGCTATTTTTTTCATGAAGTTAATTTTCATCTTGTTATTTCTTGGCTATTGAGCATTTATGTACAACTGTATTTATTCATTATGAAATTGTGTAGTGTTACAGTATTTGCTTGTCATGCTCATTTCTGTCTAACTATGCTTCTTTTGTTGCTGCTCTTTGCTTCTCTCCCACATGGGCATTCTATTCTGTGGAAGCTTGCTCAGCAAGTTATTAGCCATTTTGGCTTTCTCCATATGAGTGTGAGCACATTTGGAATAATGAGAATAGGAAGGAGGAGAAGAATTATGGTGGAGTAGAAGGGGTACAAGTAACCACAAGCTTGGAGTGGAGCATTCAGTTTTATCATCTCTTGATACGCATGCATTTTCTCGTGTTCAAATATGTGCACTGTATTCTGTGGAAGCTTGCTTAGCAAGTTAATGGCCTCTTTTTGGTTTTGTCCATACGATTTTAAGCACATTTTGAATGATGATAACAGTGGTAACCACAAAAATTGTAATTATAATTGAGTGGGTGGGTGATGAATGACCATGGACTGATTTGGAGGATGCAGAGAATAAAAGCCATTTGAGACTAGTATACTCATTCGGGAGTCGACCCTTCATTATAAGAAAGCATTTGATTAAAAAAAGTGGCAGAAGTTTTATCAAGGAACAGCCATAATGTTTACGAAACTAGAGGACTAGAGGAACAGAGGTAAAGACATTGTAAATGAAAGTGAGTTCAACAAGCCAGAAATGAGAATGAGGTTTGCATGCAGATGTGTGAATTATGGATGCAAGGTAAGTTTCACTGCCTAGGAATTATAATCTTGAGTCAGCAGTTAGAAGTTAAACAGAGCAGTGATGTTTGTCATATTTTTCTCTGGAGCCTATCTTGTCTGGTTTTCATAGGGTGGGGTTTGGGACCTTGTTGCTTTTAGTCTTAAATAGTTGTGTGATTGTTAATATGCCAAGTAAGATAGTGCAGCATACAGATGTTATTCCCACATTTATTTGCTCCCATAATTCAGAATGGGATTATTTCTAGGTGTAACACAGATCATTAATGGATTGTTGAGTATTGAAGTGAGTCATGGGTATGAAGTTAAACTCCAGCCAAATAAGAAATCAATGATAAGCTTATCTCGAACCATACTACCACTACATTATTCTTTGTTTATACACAGCGCTGTCAATGCTAATAAGTATTTGAAAATACTAGGTATTAATTTGACTAAATTCTATTTTTTTAACACCTAATAAAACAGAATCATATATTTTAATGTTGAGCTAGACCTTGTTCAAAAATAGGTCTTTTAAAATATTTATGGAGGTGATTTTAATTGTCATATGATGCAGATCTGTTGTCTCCTATTATTGGAACATATCTCCCTCATCTGGATGTTAGCATTATTCCACCCTCTTTATATTATAGATGAAAATTCTCAAATTTATTTTTATTTTCTTAATACTGTAATTATCAAAAGATTCATGTAAAAATCCCTTTAGTTATCTTTTATTAACCTTTTGTGCTAACACCTTTTGAGTTAGTGTACTCTATAGACTTCTGTTTCCCCAGCAAGGTTCTATGTTGTTAACAGTTGTTAAATTTCATCTGGGAAATTGCTATTCAGGATCAGTGTATAGAGAAGAAATCAGTATTTTTAATAAATGCTCTTATAGAATTCTTAAGTATACAGTTTTACACGGAAATATTCTGACCCTGTTATGGTGGAGTTCAATTTGCAGGATATTTATAAAATATTTGAAAGCTGGTAATTCAATCATTTGTTAGTAGACTATGGAGTACATAAATTAAAGTACTATTGTCGTGTGCTTTTGGTGTGATTGGCTGGGAACTAGGGTGACATGGTTGGCATTTGGGACTTGTTCCATAATCTTGGTCTTGTTGTGTTAAATATTAATGCCTTTTCACTGACATTCTCATTGTTTAAAAGTCAAAGTCTGGAGAGAAATAACATGAGCAGTAACAATATAGTGCTTGTCACTCAGAGTGGACTTAAAATGATAATGATAATAATGAAACCAACTTCATTTGATAGTTGTAAATTCATGCAAAGGAGTATTCATACTGGCATATATATTTGACTGTTAATTCTGGTACGCGGTAGTATCCTTTTCCATATCATAAAGTGCCCTTTTCCAGTTATGCAAGGTAAAATATGTTTTTCTTTCCACCTTTTCAGAACTTTTCTCGTATTTCCTCTTAAAGTAGACAGGCTCTGCAGAAACTCTTGTTTTGTAAGGACTGGAAGGTGTTTAATCATGAGCTGAGTAAGTGCAAGCTCATTGGAAATGTCAAATATGACACAATCACCGTATATCAGGGGAGACTTGCTTACTTTTCTGTAAGTAGACTGCTACAGTACTAAATAATATGACCCTCCCTTTTTTCATTTTTCATAATGTAAATCAGTCAATCAGTCCATGTCACTGTACTTGCCTGAAAAGTGCACAAATACTGTACATTATCGTCTTTTGATAGAAAATTTTCTGCAGGTTTCTAGATTAGCTACCTATCTCCTTGTTTAACTTATGTAACCAAGTCTTTACTTTAGAAAAAACAATGTACTGCACTACAATTTCTATTTGACTTTGGAAAAATTCAGACCCTTCAAATTCATTACCATAATCAGGATGTCCCTACAAAGTAATTGATTAAGAATTGTAAGCCTGTTTGATCATAGCCATGTTAAGAAAGCACAACTACAAAATTAATTCCAAAATTGGCAGACTTCCTAGATGTCCAATTAAAAGACATGATCAGTGGCAGTTCATGTCTCACATGCATCCAGAGTTCTCCCTCTTCATTGACAAATGTATAAAATTAGAGGGGAAAAACTTGCTTCAAGTAGTAACATGTAAAGATGACATGGAAGGAAATAGCATATGTGTGTTTTCTTTGTTTCTTAAGTCTTTTGTATGATAGCAATAATGGCCCTAGGATTACAAAAGTTGATAAATCTTGAAAAGATGCCTTATCATGCCTTAAGTTAACACCTTAACAAAACAGTAGACTTTTCATTCTTTTCCTGTATTGATGATGACCATTTGTTACATATTTTAAGAGAACATATGTAGCTATCTCCAAACCTTGAAGATAATGGTGTAACAGTTTCAGAAATGTTGACCTGTAAGATTCTTGTTGGGGTCATGGTTGCCTTTTAAGGACAAAGCACTAGGTACTCTTGCGATAAAATGTAGTTCTCTATCTAATTACACCAGTAAGCAGTGATTACATTTTCATAGTTAGTGGTCCTAGATTTTGTAATGTTATTGAGTAAAGAGATGTGCTTATTGAATACGTTAAATTATTTGGTCTACAAGTTAGTTTTAAATTGTAATTGTCTACCATATTGCTTGAACTGTTCATTGGAATTATCATGAAAATTATTACAGTTAACTAAGAGTATTAAAGAATGTACTTCGTAATTTTAAAACAACAGACTACTATTCTGAAGCATTGTAAAATGCTAAACTGAAGGAATAAACAGTGTCTTCTTATATTCTGTGATGTTTATTTTATGAATTAGGTGAGCTGTTTTTCCTCAGATTATATTCTGTGATTATAGTTAATAATTTGCTTATCATAAATTTAAGGTAGATTTATAAATCTCCATGTAACAGAGGGTTACTAAAAAGCCTGTGACCATGTTTGTTTACATCAATGCTCATTCTTTCTTGTGAAATATGTACAAAGTGTATTTATTTATTCATGCTGTGTTATATGGACTGAATTCCAGAATAATCATGGAATTATGTGAACTCAGATATTCAATGTTTTAGGTTAGAATGATTTTGAATTCAAAGAAATATGTGTTGAAAAGTTATGTCATTTGGCTGAAAAAGTTTATGTACATCAGTAAATAAGTATTTTGTACATAATTTTGATTCATTCCACTTTTATACAGTGTATTCAAGAATTTTCTTAAATTTACACTTCAGCTGCTGAAACATTGCTGTTGCAATGAACACTGGTGGGTACATCCAAAGATTATTGTATGATATTATGTTTTTGGATATTACTCAAACTAATTGTACAGTAGCTGTGTGCTATTCTATATAAAGTAATGAAAATATTCTATGTGCGTTTAAATTTCCCAGTGGTTGGAGAATATGAATACAAGTGACTCGACATCATTCGTCTTCTCTTCTTGAAGCTGCAATATTTCCAAGAGATTTTGCCGGGGCATTTGCTGGTCGGTTGTCAAAGTGGCTTTAGGCGACTGAAGACATATTTTGGCATGCATAAAGCTTTTACTTTTGTGTTACTGCAGTTAAATAGGCGGACAGGCAGAAGCAAAATCAGTACCAACATGTTATCAGCATACACTTGTAGCAAGTACAGGCAGTCCCCGGGTTACGACGGGGGTTCCGTTCTTGAGACGCGTCGTAAGCCGAAAATTGTCGTAAGCCGGAACATTGTCAAAAATCCTAAGAAAACCTTACTTTTAATGCTTTAGGTGCATTCAAAACTATGTAAACTGCATTCTTATTGCATTTTTCATAAAAAAAATTTTAAATATTGATTATTTTGCATTTTTGGTGTCATATTTCATCTGCCAGATCAGCGTTTGTAGGCGTCGTAACTCTGGAACATGCGTCGTAACCCTGGAACATGCGTTGTAACCCTGGAAATAATTTCTGATGAATATAATTGAAAAGCGTCGTAACCTCGGAACGTCGTAAGCCGAGACCGTCATAACCTGGGGACTGCCTGTAATTCGATTTCATTGTCTAATTTCAAAACTCCCGAGATAGAGAGTTGTGAAGTTTTGGTTAGAAACTAGGGAAGAAACCTTGGATAAACGAAAAAAAATGTTAAACAGTTGAATAACCAAAAAGCTGTATTAAATGCTACGAATTTTTGTAGGCAGTCACCAAAGTTTTCATGTGTTGAGTTTTTACTCTTGTACCGTTCATAGGTAATAAATGACGACATTTTGTTTTTTTAACGTTGTCAACTTCCCAAGATAAGTGCATTTCATCCCTCTCAGGTGCCTAGCTGCATCACCCCGTGTAGTTATCCACAAGATCCTTGAAAAATCTGATGAATACTGACAACCAAACTGGATATCTTGATAATTGTAATCAGTGCCATAACATTATTTAGCAATATTTTTGGTGTAAAACTAAAGGTCACCCACACTCGGCTCGCCACTGGTAATATGTTGGAGTCAACCTGAACTAGTGACTTGGTTATGTCCTAACATTGTATTCCAAAGGTGAGGTATATTTGATTGTTTTCAGGATAAGTGTATACATCTTTTTGTTGACACTCATACTTTTATGATTGTACACTAAGGTTGAAGAGAGTGGCTGGTGTTATTATTAACCAACCAAAATTAAATCCAAGCTGAACTTCTTAACATTGGAATCACATGGTGGTGAGCTACTCAATTTATGAAAAGGTTGTACCTTAACCCTGTATGGCTTGCTTCAAATATATTTATTTTTAACAAAACTTATCCCTGTAGGGGGTTAGTGCCATCAGTGCACCTCATTTGATGCAATGTAGGCATTAAGGTTCTTTGCAGAGTCCCTTCGCCCCCTAGCTGCAACTACTTTCATTCCTTTTACCGTACCTCTGTTCATATTCTCTTCTTCCATCTTACTGTCCACCCACTCCTAACAATTGTTTCATAGTGCAACTGCGAGGTTTTTCACCTGTAACACCTTTCAAACCTTTTACTGTCAATTTCCGTTTCAGTGCTGAATGGCCTTTGTTGCCCCAGTGCATGGCATAATGCCAAAATCTATATAAAAAACATAACTTATACCATTAATGGGTAATTTGTGTAATTTTTTTTATGTACGACCGAGTGTGAATGATATGCTTCTTTTTTAATGAAAATACAGTATTAGTTGGATTTTTTGTTTTTAGTAATGGTCATTCAATGCAAAACTGTTAGTATTTCGGGCTGGTTCTCTTAGTTTGAGGCATAAACTATCCTCATTTTTGTCATGAATTGGAAATTTTGGGAGGCTTTTTAAAATATATACTGTTAAAGGTATTTTTGATTTTTCATGACCAAACAAACAGATAGCTGAGTTACACGGGTCTTAGCATCTTTTATATTTTGAACAAGCAAACTAAAAATTTAAACAACGGTTAATGAATCCGTATTACCTGGAAACTATTCTTTTAGGCTTTAGGTAAGTACTAATTTTGTAGTCGTGTTTATTTGTGATAGTAGAAATTGTATAATGATTTGTAAATATGGCTGACACTCCAGGATCCTAACCACATATCACACAGTTTGAAGGAGATTGTCAGAGTAGCATAAGTTTAGTTTAGATGCTTAAAGAAATAGTGAACTCATAGTGAAAGTGAACATAAAACATTTGCTCTCTATGAGTAATTGGTAGGCACTCAAAATCCATTCATTTCAGGTATGTTTTGCGCAGTTGACTGTATTATGCTCCCTGCTAATTGTGACTGCTAGGTCAGCAGAGGAGGAGGGTAAGAAAAAGGGATTTTGACGAAGGAAAAATCTATTTCTGGGGAAAGACCTGTGTCGCCCAGTGAAAAGGTTCCTGCTTATGCCTTTTCTAGTACAAATATGTTCTAGATATACTAGAGAAAAAAGCTAGCATGGTATGCTGAGGTTACCACCCTCGCGTGAGCACCATAAGGATGTCGTGTGTAAAGTACAAGGCGAGTGGAAGCCACTATTCACAGGTCTTCTGCCAATTAGAGATTCCCTTTCCAAAATCCCCCTCTAGAGATGGGCCGTTACATCGGCAACACTTCCCCCCTCGCCGCTACTACCCTGCTCCACCAGGACCCGAGCGCCCCTAACATTCCTGGATTAGACCCGTTCTCTTGGCTTGGATTGGTATAGGGATGGGAAATCCAATAGAGAGGATTGGGTTCACCGGGCGACACAGGTCTTTCCCCAGAAATAGATTTTTCCTTTGTCAAAATCCCTTTTCTGGATTCGACCTGTGTTCGCCGGTGGAAGTTACTAGAGAATACCTGTCCAAGCCTCATAAGTCTTACTTATAATTATCAGGAAGGAGTCAATGAAACCGAAGGTTCATTGTAGATATAGTTAACGATTACTTCTCAACCTTGGACTGTGCAAAGTCCATTGTGCTTTGTTTGCCTGAGCTGGCAATTTAGGGCTTGGATTGAGTTAGCTGGAACAGGTCACAACGAAGGTGAAAAGGTATGTGGGCTAGTAATTAAAGTTGGATAAGTTCATGGCCTATCTGATTCTTCCATAAAAATGTATGGTTATTTTGCATAATAATAATATTAACTGCTCTACCTATCATTCTAGGTAAACCTGATGCATTGAATGGTCATTCAATGCAAAACTGTTAGTATTTCGGGCTGATTCTCTTAGTTTGAGGCATAAACTATCCTCATTTTTGTCATGAATTGGGAATTTTGGGAGGCTTTTTAAAATATATGCTGTTAAAGGTATTTTTGATTTTTCATGACCAGACAAACAGATAGCTGAGTTACACGGGTCTTAGCATCTGATGCCCTGTTGACAACTCAGTATTGATCATCTTTTATATTTCGAATTACATTTTGAACAAGCAAACTAAAAATTTAAACAACGGTTAATGAATCCGTATTACCTGGAAACTATTCTTTTAGGCTTTAGGTAAGTACTAATTTTGTAGTCGTGTTTATTTGTGATAGTAGAAATTGTAGAATGATTTGTAAATATGGCTGACACTCCAGGATCCTAACCACATATCACACAGTTGAAGGAGATTGTCAGAGTAGCATAAGTTTAGTTTAGATGCTTAAAGAAATAGTGAACTCATAGTGAAAGTGAACATAAAACATTTGCTCTCTTTGAGTAATTGGTAGGCACTCAAAATCCATTCATTTCAGGTATGTTTTGCGCAGTTGACTGTATTGTGCTCCGTGCTACTTGTGACTCCTTGGTCAGCAGAGGAGAAGGGTAACAAAAACGCATCATCTTACGATACGGTGTAGGTATAGTTAACGATTACTTCTCAACCTTGGACTGTGCAAAGTCCATTGTGCTTTGTTTCCCAGAGCTGGCAATTTAGTGCTTGGTATTGAGTTAGCTGGAACAGGTCACAACGAAAGTGAAAAGGTATGTGGGCTAGTAATTAAAGTTGGATAAGTTCATGGCCTATCTGATTCTTCCATAAAAATGTATGGTTATTTTGCATAATAATAATATTAACTGCTCTACCTATCATTCTAGGTAAACCCGATATGTAACTGATTGGCCAAGTACCAACTATTCTAGGATACTTTTGGAAATTAGAACACTTGCAGTATCCTTAACTTCTTTCAAAAGATTGTGTATTGTTTTTAACATTTGCTTCAGACAATTGGATTATTTCTGTATGAACCCTTCTTGCGTAAATACTTAAACTCTTTATTACTTATCTAGTTCACACAAAACTTAAACGAGTTCAGGACCTGGGACTAGACGCTCGGAGGTGCCAATGCAAAGGGAAATTAGGGAATGCTTCCAACCTAACTTGTATAGGTAAACTTGGTGGCTTTAAATCTACCTGTCATGCAGTTCACTGCCTTTTGTACATTTCTTGAAAATTCAATCACGTGCAATGTTGCCACCATTCATTTTTAAGTAACAGGCTACAAACACACACACACACATATATATATATATATATATATATATATATATATATATATATATATATATATATATATATATATATATTATATACAGAAAACCAGCTCCTCAGTGGCATGATCGGTTTGGTCTTGGCCTGCCACCTTGGTGGTCGCGAGTTCAATTCTCGGCCATTCGACTGAGGGGTAAGAGATGTGTATTTCTGGTGATAGAAGTTCACTCTCGACGTGGTTCGGAAGTCACATAAAGCTGTTGGTCCCGTTGCTGAATAACCACTGGTTCCATGCAACGTAAAAACACCATACAAACAAACATATACAGAAAACCAACGTTCTCACTTTCATACATTCACTGCTTCAGCTATCATGACATTCCTATCAAGATAGGTGTAGCCAGCAACCTATTCTTAAGAGCCTTACAAATTTGTTCCCCCGATTTCCTGGAAAAAGAATTTGAACTAATTCGTAAGCAGCTTTCGTCTTTAAGGTAACCTGACCATATAACTGAGAAAGCGATTCACTAAGCAAACATAATTTTCTACCCACCCCCTCAAGACAACACCAGAGACACCCAATAATAAAATAGAAATTCCACACCTGGACAGGATTAAGACGGTGACCCAGAGCCTCGGAAAATCTAACCCTTTTGCATTTACTTAAACAAACACCTTAGCCAAATCCCTGATTAACGTCCGACAAAAGACATCCCCCAAGGACACAGGCGTTTACGAAATCCCATGTCTGGACTGACCAATCTTACATTTGATTTACAGGAAAATCACTTCCCCAGAGATTAATATAACACAAACAGTCAGTTAGGTATGGACAACAGAACTCAGCTATTTTCAACCATATAAATGAACATAACCATAGAATAAACTGGAATTTGTCACGTGTAATTTATAGCAGCAACTGCCGGTACAAGAGTGGAATTGGCCTTGATTAAACAGAGGCAGGTAATGAACATCTGAAAGGGAGCATGGGATTCAGATGTCATCGTCAAGGTTTTCATTCAACCAACGCTTAAGAAGATTAAAGGAAGATTGTCAGCGGGAGTGACCTAAATTGGCTTACCTGTGGATGGACCTCTTGGTATAAATACCACCTTTCCTGTAACTTTTTTCATTCATCTACCTGAAGAGGGAGACAGCAGTCTCTGAACTAAAGTATTTTTCTCTATATTTTGGTGTTTTTATGGGATCCTTTTATTATTATTATTATTATTATTATATAGATATTATATATATATATATATATATATATATATATATATATATATATATACTATAATTATATATATATATATATATATATATGTATATATATATGATATATATATATATATATATATATATATATATATATATATATATATATATATATATATATATTATATATATGATTTACATATATAATATATATATATATATATTATATATATACGTATAATATATACATATATCTATTTATTTATTTATTTAGGCGATCCAAACTCAGAAATGTTGCATTATTTCCTTTATTGACGAGCGACCAATATTCGTGACAGTGCAAACAATATAACTGCTTGCATAATTTTATTTGACAACACTGTAATATGTTTTACCTCATGGGCGGCCGTAGCATATTTTTCAAGGGGGCAAATTGTATTGTTATATGCAGTGGAACTGTAATGCCACAGATTTAAGTGAAGCAAGATGCGATAAAGAAAAAAATACTTTACATATACTGTTCAGTTGAATTCAAATATTTCTGTTAAGAACGGCGCAGTTGTTACAATATACAAATATACAATATACAATGATACATTTAATTTACTTAAATTGAAAGAATATATTGTAAAATGGAAGGAAATCAAAGTGATGTAGTTAAATGTAATATACATATATTATATATATGTGTATGTATATATATTAAATTTTTTCCAGGATTTCAGGGGGGGGGGGGGCTTGGCAAGTGCCGCCCTTGTTCCTGTGTGCGGGCGCCCATGTTTTACCTTCTTTATATTCACAGTGACCATATTGATTTAAGGATTATAAACTCATGAAATCGGTGAAAGTGTGAATTTTGATAAAAGGCGAATTTAGCAATTATTTAGATGAAGGTGAAGGTGCAGATTTAGTGAAAGAAGCAGGAAAATTTTTAGCTGATAATAATCAGGATTTCTCATTGTTGCCATCTTTCGATGTTCAGCTTAGCATTTGCAAGAATCAGTGCACTGGCATTTGCCATCGCTGCCCTTGCATTTGCAGCCGGAACCACCTGCAGGAAAAAAAAAAAAGATATTAGGTGATTGTTTAATTGTTCAATATAAGAAAATGAAGTGTACTACACCTACGAACCGCGTCACTTCGTGTCAGCCATGATTTTTCGTTGTTGTTGAAGATTAAGCCAGCCTTGTGCTGGCACGGGCTCTTGCTCCTAGAGCAGCCCGTAGCGCCATTGATTTCTTTATGGGTATGCCAATAGTAAGCAGCGCTTCCAGCGGACGCGAGCAATCATGTGACATGATACAAGGCCAAATTTCCCTATCACAGAAAACCCCGGAACAGGAAAATGCAACCCGAAACTCACGGAACCCTCAATAACTTTCTTATGCGTAAAAATATTTTTTATATTAAGGCATCGTTGTAAAGGTAAAATTCCCAGCTTTAATCTTTTATACAGTGTCCATAAAGTCACAGTACCATTCTGAGCAGTAAATACATGTAATGGTACTGGGACTTTATGGAAACCCTGTATAATGTGTTGGTTTTTATTTGTAAGTAAATGATGTTTAAAGCCCTAGTAATGATTAGCGCGTGTCTAGAAGCATGCAAACTGATATTTGAAGAAAACCCAGAACTCACGGAACCCTCAATAACTTTCATTCGTAATTAAATTTTTACTTTAATTTTAATTTGTTAGGGTTTCATGCATAAACATTTTAAGTGCACAAGTAAAATTGTGCTTATTGCAGATCCCATTAACAGTTGCACAGCAGAAAACCTGGTAGCTACTCGCGGAACCCTCAATAACTTGATTTGAAAAAACTATTTTGATATCTAGACCATTGAAATAGCGTAGATTACGGGATTTATTTTGTGCATCATATACGCCGGTTCGGTCATGAAATGGATTTGTAACCACGAAAATATTTCACTCGTCGCTATTTTCAGAAAACCAAGAACTCACGAAACCATTATTTATTTCGTCTAAATGGATCTGTTGAAATGTGGTCTTAATTTTGAGGTGGTATTTCTAGCGAAGTGGTCTGTAAGGGAGGTTTTTACTGCACATGCATATAAAGAAACAATGGCATTTAGAGTGGACGAACGGAGGACGCCTGAAAATCTATTACACACAAGTACAAAATGAGTATAGACAACAGTTTTGCTGTATGGGTAATTGAGGGAATAATTGCAAGGCGTAACAAGAACAGGTTGCTGTGTGATTTATTATTATTGGTTTTTTATTCTTACCAAGTAAAAAAAAAATTACGCAACCATTTGAATGTAGGTTTATGTATATTTACGAAATGTTTCTGAAACCATTTTACTTTACATTTTTTTCTTTTATTTTCACGTTTCATCAGGTCATTAATTATGTCCGGTACTCTGTAGGTGCAATAAATTTTAACTCTACCATTTTTCTGCTGTTGTTGGCACGTTTGGCATTTTCTCTGTTTTAGGAAAAGACGATAATCAATTGTTTACATAACATGTTATTAAAAGGTTCAGCATTAACGGTATATGATCATATCGTGTTTTAGAAAGATTCACTTTTAGGTTGTTAAATAGTAAATTTTTACAGGGCATCCTGAGTCAAAAACTAATATATCAATAAATTCTGTCAATATCTCATCCATGCCTGAGATACTTAAGATGGGAAAACTTCAATTTATTTGTGAAAGTTATCTAGTTCAAAAGAAATTTCACATAAATTGTATATGTCACCGTTGCTAAGCTTATGTTCACGACGGGCCTTAGTTGTATAAATGGTTTGTCACTTGTTGCAAATTCCCAGCAGTTTTGACACCTAAAACCAATATTAAGTTTCAGCTTGCTCTCAGACTCTTTATCAATCAGTTTGCAGATAAGGAAATGTCACTAGCTTTTGATTTAATGTATCTATTACAAATATAATTGCAGTAGACACACTTTGGCTTCACATATCTTAATCTTACTTTTGAAGTGCGTTTTAACTCATGCGTAAAAAAAAATGAAACTCGATATCAGTTCATTCTGTAATGTTGATAAATAATCAATCCTACCATTTTTAAACCATGGAATGATCATATTCCCCTTTCTCAAAGGCGAATAAATGTCTTTCTTTACATGAAAGGCACTTCTCTCATTGTGTAGAAGTATTGATCTGTTATTCCTAATTTCGAAGGTCCCAGCTGCAGTTGGCCTTTGTCCTCAATTTGTTATTCCGTTTCATTCCTTAACAGAAGATCAATTTTAACTTCTGTATATATATATATATATATATATATATATATATATATATATATATATATATATATATATATATATATAATATATATATATATATATATATATATATATATGAGCGATGTTAAACAGCAACCCATAACAGAATTCAAAGTTGATTTTCATCCTATTATGGAATGGAATGGAATAAAAAAAAAAATAAGGACAAAGGCCAACTACTGGGACCTAAGAAATTGGGAATAACAGATCAATACTTCTACATAATGAGAGAAGTGCCTTTCATGTAAAGAAAGACATTTATTCGCCTTTGAGAAAGGGGAATATGATCATTCCATGGTTTAAAAATGGTAGGATTGATTATCAGCATTGTAAAAGGAACCGATATCAAGTCTTTTTTTTTTTTTTTTTTTTTTTTTTTTTTTTTTTTTTTTGTTTTTTTTTTTTTGTTTTTTTTTTTTTTTTTTACCGGCGAGTTAAAACGCACATCAAAAGTAAGATCTATGAAGCCAAAGTGTCCAATTATATTTCTAAGCTGTAGATAAAATAAGCATGGATATCTCCACTATTTGTATGCCAGTCCGCCAATATATGTCATAAGATCGAGGTGTCAGACCAATTATTTATCATGAAAATCTATAATGTATGTAAAATCCTCTTGCTCTATTTTTCCCGTCTGTACCTCTGAGAAAGTGTGAAAGTTGATGATCTGTAATCATCCTCAAACAATGAACTGTCTTTTTCTGTTCCTAGCCACCAAAGCTTGCCATTAAAACTTAAAATCTGTCTTTGCATTATGGTAAAGAACGAGATGTAAAGTTGATGGCAATACTAGCATATTACGAAGCACAGTTCGTAAATTTTACTCATTTTCTTTTGCGTGTGTGTGTAAAACCAAAGCCAATATACAAGCCGCGTCACTTCCCTCAATAACTTTCGTATTTTTAAAGATATTTTTTTATTATTATTAATGCATCGTTAATTGGGCGTGTCGTTTGTTGGTTTTTATACCCAAATGGCGTTCAAAGCCCCAGTAATAATTAGTGAACGTCCAGAACCGCTTTAAATGCTACTTGTCCGTCCGTAATAGATAAAATTTAATCAACAGCTAGTGACATTTCCTCATCTGCAAATTTTATTGAGAAAGAGCCTAAGAGCAAGCTGAAACTTGATCGGTATTATCATATACCAACCCAGAGAGCTAGTTTCAACATCTGCTATGCACAAACACAAACACACACACACATACTGTACCACTCACCTATATTTTGTCTGAAGTCCTTCGCGTTCTGGATACTTAAGTCTCTTCATTTCAACACCTCTTCTCATCCATGTAGCCAAGGCCTATTTGCTCTCAAAACTCATTGATTATCCCCTCAAAACTTAATAATTATTCACACTTTTTCACCCAAGATCCTCCATTCTCTCTATACTTTCAACTCCCACCAAAACGCCATGTTTGTCATTAATGCAGGTTTTAGAATCTCAATAATTATCAGCTTTTTAACTCTTGCAGCACATGTCACATGTGCAGTGTGAATAGTTTATATCATCCGGTAACACCTGTCTCTCTCCCATTTCTCTTTTACATTCACACATCATTTCTATAAACGGGGGTAAGCTCAACCAACCATGCATTCATTTCAACTTTGGCTTCCGTACACTTTCCTGTGGTAAACTTTTTGCAGAGACCCAGCTGCCTTCCATGCTTCACCTATTCTTTCCTTGCTAGTCACCAACTGGCACTGTATCCTTTTGCTCTCTCATGAAAAATGATCATTTATGGAGACAAAACACACCCTTGCCTGTTACTAGACCGAGGTTGCACCAAACGAGTCACTGACATCCGGGTTTCCCAAAATGGGTTCCCGCTTTTATACGAAGCACTTCTAGCCTCTTTTCATTAAATTAAATAGAGCCTCAACACCTGCCACACTTTAATTCTATCATAACTTTTCTACGGGTCCATCCATATATGGTGATTTTCTCCCCTTTTCTATTAACAATTCTAATACAACTCTTTCGTAATAAGCCCTTCAGCCACCAATCATTTATCTGTTTAGTATTCTTAAGTACCCCCATACCTTATACAATATACATTGTAATGTTATGCTTTTAGCATTCTTTCACGCACCTAGACTTCAGTTTTCTTTTCCTGTAACGGAACAAATATTTGTGCCACTTATTCTTTTAGAACATTTTTTCTCTAATAGGATATAGTTTATGCTACCCTTATGCTGCTCAGTCACGTTATCACCCCCCACCCCCAGTGGGTTCTACCACAAACATTCTTCATTCTTGTAACTGACCTTACACTATACACACACGCACACAAATATATATTATATACAGTGAAAATGGAAGACTGTTATGAGATATAATTTAGACCTAACTTTATCACTACCAAACCATAAATCCCCACATTTCATTTTCTCAAGTAAATGGTCCAGAAAAAAAAAATCTAATGATTACTGCTACTATTGTTGTCTTTTCCAAGACAATATTATTTGATACTCCGACCCTTCTGAAGATCAACAACATTGAATGAACGAAGCAAATCACATATCAGGTTTACTTTCTCGTCTTTTGGTCGCGTCTGAGCAGAGGTCTCATACTCACATTTCTTTTCTCCGGACTTGTTGCATTTGCACTTGCTCTCGCTGCAGCAGCCGCCCCCATCCTTAGAGCAGTCACCCTTTCCGGTCTTGCAAGTATCTGGAATCAGAGGAGTAGCTACAGTTATCATTGTTGAAAGTCAAGCTTGAATACAAATCTTGCTATAAGCCTACGTAGGTGTTGTATGGTACACAGACTTTCCTTTTTTTTTTTTTTTTTTTTTTTTTTTAAATCCTTGGGGTTTATTTTGATTAGGTACATTGCTTGAAGGCGTCCTCTTTGGTTTGTTTCCTTGAGCTCTTTTTCGATAGGAAGCCTTTAGCATCGCCTGCCCTACCAGCGCCGCTGGAATTAATGCATGCTATATACTCGTTTTTGTAGGATCAGCATCTACATTCTGTAGAAGTCGCACTGTCCAGTGCCTTAAGTTTTTTTTTTACTCTAAAGCTGTAGGCACCAAATCTGTAACCCTGGGGTAATGAGGTGATTTATTTCAAGGACAATCTAATGGTATCTGAACAAGACTAACGCTGAAACAGCTCTTTTTCTGGTTTCGAACGGTATTGCTAGTGCAAGTGTTACTATCATTATCATGCGAACTAAAGTTACTGCTATAAGTGTTAGGTTGTTCTGTAATTATATCCAGTATGTAAGTCCTTCCCTTATGGACAGACACACCCTGAAGAGTATTCTGCATATAATACATGAGGTGTGAAGCAACGATGGTCTAATTTCGTCACTGCATACCTTATTTTCTTTTGCTTTTCATCTCAACGGGCAAGTTAAGCGCGAAGTTCTTTGGTTTTCTGTCAAAGAAGGTAATGAACTGAACGTATGCTACCATGAAATTCCATAGCATGGCCGAAATTTTACGGCACGATTAAAAAAAAAAAAAAAAAAAAAAAAAAAAAAAAAAAAAAAAAAAAAAAAAAAAAAAAAAAAAAAAAAAAAAAAAAAAGTCACGAAAGCAATAAAGAGTGGAATTTGGCCCAAGAGGACCTTTTGATCGATCGATGAGCACGCCGCCAAATTCCTTCAACATTCTTAAAGTGGGGGTCGGGGTAGGGGTGGGGGAGACTTCTCAGCTCAGCCTTGGTGGATAATTAGTAGTTTTAGTGAATAAGAGGAATACATAGACAGAGAAGTGATTTTGAATACGGAGCTGGGGATAAAAATGAAATGGGCCACAATTTTCGAAGAATAATATTGCGGATGCAATATTGTTCCGCGAATTTGGTTTCCAAGATCGTCCTACGTATGTTTATAATTTGTTAAATGAATGCATGGAAATGAATAACAGTTGCATGCACACACACACGCACAGAGAGAGAGAGAGAGAGAGAGAGAGAGAGAGAGAGAGAGAGAGAAGCCACTTTCGGTTATACAAGACCGTGTACAAGCAGTTTTCGATAGACATATGACAGTGAAAGCAAGTTTGCCTATTATGTTTTTTCATGGTATACAGTCAAATGCATATATATTCTCTTCATAAAAGAACTCGGAAATTATTTACTTGTAGCACTGTAAATTACTTGAGACAAACAGTTTTGACAAAGCAGCTGTTATGACGTTGATGA
This sequence comes from Macrobrachium nipponense, assembly GCF_015104395.2. Classification (NCBI taxonomy): domain Eukaryota; kingdom Metazoa; phylum Arthropoda; class Malacostraca; order Decapoda; family Palaemonidae; genus Macrobrachium; species Macrobrachium nipponense. The sequence goes on from NC_061107.1 coordinate 85,058,370, forward strand.
ACTTTATGTTTATACACTATTTTTTAGGCTTCATAATAATAACTTGGTGTCGCATTGCTCTCAAGTGGCCTCTCTGGTATTTCAAAGATGGCGATGCTCTTTTATACGAGCTGTGCCCTTTTCGTTTCATGGAGTTGACCTTTCGGTGCCGACGCTTGGAGTCAGTACAGCTCGCTTCTTGGATCGTTAAAATGTTATTCACCACCTTTCTAACATAGATACAAATGAATGAAGGATTTGTTTTTCTGGTACGTTCTATCAACTCTATGACCCAGTGCGACTGACTGCCTTCCTTTCATTTTCCTTGGTCATATTTTGAGTAATGTCTTAAAACCTGATCAAAGAATTTCTCTTCTAATTTTAGCATCTAAGGTCGTGACGTACGTAGAAGATGCAAGCATTCGTTGAGGTGGATGCCCTTCTCGTTCTTTCAAGTAACGAATTATCACAAAAAGCAAAAAGTATGCCATGCTGTCGATCACCTAGTTTTTACTGAACTGCTAAACAAAAGGTCTATAACTGACAGATACACAAGAATCAACTTGGATCGGGTTGACTATCTAACAAACAAGACACAAAACGTTCTCCAAATATGTCTGTCGGAGGTCTAGTACTTGATCTCTAAAGCCCTGGGGCTTACCTGGAGTTTTTTCATTAGTCCAGGAACTTACACACACAGATTCACAAACAAAAGCTGAAAAACATTTGGTTCTTTAATTTACGGATAATGTGATAACAGGAGTCAGCGAAAGATTGATGCAGTTTCGTCAGTCACGTATAAGGGTCGTCAGTGGAGAGTGGTTGATGTTGGCAGATAGTTCAGTTTTATCTGGTGATAGTGAGAAGCTGCCCAGAATTATGGAAGAAATCTTTTGCATCGTTCATTGATTTACTCCTAAATAAGTGTAGGAATTTATCAATTTTATTCTTCCACCGCCCATTGCTTCATGGTCCTACTAATTTCCAGTTATCCTAATGATAGTGCACTCTTGTTAATATTCACTTTCACCTTGCCATTTACGGGCAAGGTGAAAGTGAATATTAACAAGAGGGCACTGTCATTAGGATAACTGGAAGTAGTAGGATCATGAAGCAATGAGCGGTGAAGAATAAAATTGATAAATTCCTACCCTTATTTAGGAGTAAATCAATGAACGATGCAGTGTTTGGTTGTGATGTGTAGATGATAATTGTTGATGTACGAAAAAAAAAGCAAAAATTAAGGTTAACATTTTGTATCGTTTACGTGGAGAAGGAACGACTGTAAGAATGTAAAAAGATATGTAAATAAATACAACTCTGTGGTATTAAATTCACCTTTGGTGGGAAGATTCGTCAGGTGAAAATAACGAAGGGTGTTAGGTTGGTGAGAAAGTATATATATGTACGTTTAGTGAAGAAGGAACGGAACATCTAAAGAGCGCAGATTTGATACCATGGAATAAACAATGGAATAGAAAAACCTCGCACATATAGAAGACAGATGGTTAGCAGTGTGTAGGTGAGGAAATGACGTACTGCTGATGAACATTCATGAACCTAGGTGGAACGATTGTAAATGAACTTTATTTATTGATTGATGGCGAGTCATTGTGACCACAGGGAGCCATAAATAAAAGACTATTACAGTTGTATGACTAACAAGATCAAATGCAGCCATAATGGTGGATAAATAGGGTAGACAAGAAGCAATTCCAAGATAAAGAGAAGGCAACTCCAAAAATAGATGGAGAGGATGAACAAGATCTTTAAGGAAACTAGATGGTAGAGAACGAATGAACCTCAGAGTAAAAGATGCAGCTCTGGGTCGATGGAGTGGGTATTTTGAAGTTTATTGACTATGAAGCCCGAAAAGGCCGGTAGAGGTGACTTAAGCTCACGAGGAGGACAATTAAGATGTAGAATGATGAGACACTAACAATTGAGGTGATTACGAGTGGGATGCTACGTCTCCTTGGCTGTTGAACATCTTTACTGACGGAGTACCGTGAGAAATCAGGGAGGTCAGTAGTTCTAGACGCATAGTTGTGGCACCAGAAAATGAGATGGTTGATATTTGCAGATAATACAGTGGTGACTGGGGACAGTAAAAAGGAACTGTAAAAACTAATAAAAGAGTTTGAAAATTCAGAGTAAATATGATTAAAAGTAAGATGATGAAGATAAAAAGAAATCAGGACCATGCAACAATATGTGTTGCTGTGGATATTGGAAGAGTAGAAGTAACTGATTCATATGCGTATTTGGGAGTAAATGTAACATATAATATTAGGTCAGAATAGCTGAAGCAAGAAAGGTAGAAGAATTGTCTATTGAAACATCTGGAATGTATTAAGAGGCTTCTGAGCCAACTTGCCTTTATGGAAATGAAGTCTGGATAAAGCTGCTGAGATGAGCTGTTTATGACATATGTAGCATATAAGAAGAACTGATAGGTAGAACAAAGTGGAAATATGTAGTATTGATGGAAAGGTTAGCGTAGGCGAAGGGATGGATCAGTGTGTGCTGAGTTAGCTGAGATGGTCTGGTCATGTGTAAAGAATGGATGAAGGAAGGTTGGTGAAGAGTGTATATTCAGAAGTGTCCGGGGAATGGAGAGAAAGACCTGGATAGCTACACAGACAGTATAGTGTAAAGTAAAGGATGGCCCTTAACATTCCAGACATACAAGACCAAGACTGCTGCAGCGTGTGTGGGAGGTTTTGACGCACAGCTGATGAGCCTTCTGTATAAGACTAAGTAATGGCTAATTTTCTTAAGTTTTGTCACAAATGGATACCAACTGTGATTTAACAGTTAAAGTATGAATGTGGCAGTGCTGTTTTATCTTGGAAACTACCCCTGACGTGGAAAATGGCTGAGAGAGAGAGAGAGAGAGAGAGAGAGAGAATCTTCATCACACACTGCCAGTTATGATGCAACACGTGGACTTAGAACTTTCACATATAAGTTCTCAAAGAGTGCACGGCGAAACTGCATACCCACTGGTTATTTATTTAAAAGTGAAAAAAAGGTTATCTATTTATGAGTGAAAAAAGGTCTCCCAAAATGTAATGGTATAGCAGACGATTTCAGTACCATTCATCACAAAACGCGTCTGGTGTTATGTTTGTCTATGTTGCAAACTTTAAAATTTAATCCAGGGGTTCTCAAAGTGGTCGATATCGACCCCCAGGGGTCAATAAGATCATCCAAGGGGTCTATGAATAGTCAGGGGGTTAAAAGGGGGTCGATGAATAACTGAGTCAGGGGGTCAAAGTGGGGTCGATGAATAACTAACGTGTCTGAGAATTAAGTTACATATACTCGTACATCTAAAGTTCCAAACATATTTTCTTACTAGGTGTTACCTTTTTTATCATACTGAATGTCAAGTACTAAACTAATACACAACTAATTGATTTTGAAATTTTTTTAAAATATTAAATGTTAGTCTAGGGGATCGATAGAAAATTTAAAACTTCATAAGGGGGTCGGAGTTAAAAAGTTTGAGAACCCCTGCTTTAATCAAAGGAGTTGTCGTTCATTCCCTGGGGACCGTTTATGGGTTCCATCCGCTTTTCAAAGCTGAATTGCATTCAAACTACTGCACCTTAAGCCACAGTCAGCAGACTGACTCGACGCAAACTTAGCCTGCGGCCTCTACATACTTTGGTCGATAACTCAGGCCTACACTGTTTCTTATACATTGTTCAGGAAAATAGAAACTTTTTATACGTTGCAGTATCTACAGAACCGAAGGTAACTGATGAACATACTTATTTTTAAATCGGTTAATCAACGAATTATTAATAGTTACTGTGCTATGCGCTGATGGCTTGAAATTTGTAGGTGTTGTGTTAAATTTTGTGGCTGTGTTTGTTTAGATTCAGATCAGTCTTCCAGAAAGCACACACACACAGAGAGAGAACAGCACAACATTCACTGCCACATTTCGTACCCTTAACTGATGAATCGTGGTCATTCGTGGACTGGCCACCTTCAACAACGTTGTTCGCTTCAGACTTCTAGGTACACGGAAGACTAATCCACAGCACAGCAAGCCTCTGTCTACAGACAACGCACACACACATTCCTATATCATTATCCTATTTTGACCATCCTACTGTCCTTCAGTCTTTTCACACGAAGAAACCGTCTCAAAACACCTGGATCCATCCTTCGTTTTCGCTAACCTTCTTAAAACTTTACCTACCTCCACATTTCAGTCCTCCTTAACCACATATACTTGGCAAACAATGTGTCCCATCAGCGTCCAATATTTTCATTCATGCACATTCCAATTCTGCGCTTCTAAACAGGAGGTATCCTACCACAACTCTGAGTAGTGTTATGACTCAGCAGTCTCCTCTCTATAGAGAGAGAGAGAGAGAGAGAGAGAGAGAGAGAGAGAGAGAGAGAGAGAGAGAGCATACTTTGAACAATAACTTTATTCGAAAACAAACACACGTGTTCCCGATCTCCGTGCGCAGCGGCAGAAAATCAATTGTTTCTAATTTAATAATTTTGCATTCTTTGTTCTATGTTCGTTGTATAACATGAAAATAGTTTAATAACCTGCATTCATAAGTTGTCTGTTCTAACTCAGTTTGAATTTGCCTGAGAGCTTAAAGTTGCCGTCTTCTTAAGCCGGTGTCATTTTTCCTTAAAGAGGCCAGAGGCACTCGCCTTGGCAATATGCAAATTCCTTACTATTAAAGAAGTAATATATAATAGTATATATATATATATATATCTATATATATATATAATATATATTATAATATATATGTGTGTGTGTGTGTGTGTGTGTGTGTGTGTGTGTGTGTGTGTGTGTGTGTGGCGCGCGCTCGCACTTGGCAAAGAAGTCTATGAGCATTAAGGTGAAATAATGAAAAGCAGATATATGTAGCCATTAACAAAGACAGCGAAATAGTGTTGGAAAACACTCGTCAGTTGTATGGTTTCACATCAGTCATATGCCTTGAGTATTCATGGCAAATAATGACTGCCACTGCGATTACTTCTGTATGAAATATCGTACATACGAAAATATAAATTTATTGATAGTGTAAAGGATGCTGGCAGATTAGTGACACGTATTGCAAATGTTGACCTTTAGGACTTCACAATAATACCTCGATATTGATCCATCCTGGCTCGGGAGACGAGCCCAGACAAAATCGATCCAGATCTAGATCAATCCGAAATGTCTGCAGCCTCTTTAGGCGTCTCAGAATGGGATGAAGTGATTGCATAGATTTTACAATGATTGGCCACAGACACGAATTTCAAAGAAACAGATTCCTCTTTCAGCAGAGCATATTGATACAAAATTCAAAAGCCGGCTAAGTATAAAAATCTTAATAGTTTTTAGAAGAATTTGTTGACAAAACTCCTGCCGGAGAATAGTTGGAACCTAACTCATGATGGTTACTGACGAACAAAATACTATAACTGGAATTACCGTCAGAGCAGGGATCTGGCATGTTGTCACTGGATTTTTTCAACTTTGGAGTAGGTGTCTTGAGTCTTCCACTGGCGGTGTCACGAGGAGGAATGGAGACGGAATGCTGGGGGGCCGCATACAAACCTTCGGACTCTTGGGCCGGCACTCGGCACTCACCCACGCCTACAGCGCCATCATGCGTCGTTGCATTTATGACACTTGTTACATTTAAATCTAAGATAATCTAAAATATACCTTCGTCACCTGAACATGATAAACTGTATTTCATTTCTTGAATTTGGATTGCCAAGGTTTTCGATTTTCATTTGAAGTTTTTTGTAGAAATCGGGACTGGCGGAATTGGAATGACTGATCCATAAAGGCTGTCTGGTTGTGAAATTCGTACCCTTGCTCTTACAGTAAAAAATGGAAAGAACTGTTGCCTGATAGCTTGGTTTTGGTCATTATTAACTGCTGAAATGTTTTCGTCAAAGGTGGAAATAGAATTGAAGGAAATCTCATTCAATGATTCTAGATTTTAGAAAGTTGAAATTTTTCTTTTTAGCTATGGGTCAAACTATGATGAAAGGGAAGAAATACCCGCATGCATTTCCCAAGTGGTAGGTCAAAGATAATCATTTAAATAGAATGTTTGACCGTCAAACACGCTATTTAAATTATTATCTTTGAACACACATGTGAATTTATTTCCCGAAAAGAAATTTGAATAACTGTATCCATGTCAATCTGAAAGAGGGAATAAAAGCTATTTATGTTTACTGTCTTTGAAAACGGGAATGTTATAATGAAAAAATAAATCAACACAGCTATTTAACAAAAATAACGAGGAAAACTTTGACACATGAAAAAAGAAATGGTTGTAATGATGATGACAGTTCCTGACCGTTCAGCGACACCCTTCATTCGTCCTTCAGGGCTGGACCGCGGGAAATATTTTTGGTTATCCGCATTTTCATGTATACGTCTAAATATTTGCACTGAACCAGTTGCAAAGTCAGATTAGCAAGAAATTGCACAGAGCTATGTTTAGAATTTAGGAAAAATCCTAAAAATACTGGATAGTCTATTACGTGCAAAACGCGGTGGGGGTTACACCGCCATTTCGTGATTATAGTCTGAAAGGTCACCAAACAGATTGAAAATTTTATTTACTGTTGTACGTAACGAGACCAAGTACCATTCATTGTTAGTGACGTACTGTGATCCAAAGACTGAAGTTCATTCTCTCTTTTTCGTACCTTACATGATTATTGTGTAGCTACCCTTTGTCTAACCTGTCCAAATTCCAGCCACTTTTTTTTTATGACATTCTACCTCGCCGTACTCAGTCAACTTTGCCCCGAGAATTATTTAAAGAAATCAATTTTTGTCCAGTTTTCTCTATCTTCTGGCCAGTTCCGTTCGCGTCCTTTCGTACCTTACGCATATTAGGTAACACATCTTGAGGCTTCTTGGCCAACTTTGGTTATTTTTTCCTTTGGCGCCAACTTTGGTCAGAATGTAAATAGGCTTGGCTTTTTCTTTTTTTATTTGATATATAAACATTATTTTCCTTTTTGTTTTTATAACGAAAAATGTACTCTTAACTATATCACTCAGAATTCTATTTTGATTCATGATTCATGGTATTATTACGGTGTTAAAGTTTTTTTTCTTTATTTACGAACAATAAAGTAACTATCCTTAAAACAATGCTGCTTCCTCGCTTTTTTTTTCTTTCTTTTTTTTTTAGTAATCTTAGGTATTACGAAACCCAACCTTTAAGATTATGGCAAAGATCTCAAAGAATTTCTTGAGGACAACTATATGACCATATGGACTCCGTATCAAACAGGTATAGACCAGTTCATACTAAAGCTTGTCAATTATGTATCTCAGATGAGGATGCTGTGAGTGAGAGAGGACGAACTTCCATCATTCTAGAAGGTAGTAAGTATAGACAGGTTTGAACCAGTTCACTAGTTATGGACAGGCGAAGAGAGAGAGAGAGATACTAGATAACCTGCTCTGAGAAAATCGATAAATGTTTTTGTGGAGAGTAGAAGTTTTCTATTTGGCATAAGAGCTTACCACGATAGAGAGACGAAATCAAGAGAAAGTAGTTGATAATACAATATAAAAAAGAAGTTTCATGAAAGTTTCTCAAAATGGTTCTAATTAATTGATCCTGTTTTTATCATGAACTAGTGATGACTGCATTCAAAACTTATTGCTTAAGATGAAAAAAATCACGGTTAATGTAAAGTTTGAACATCCAACTTAATTATTGCTTTAGGTAGCTTGTTAAATTGAATCTATTCAAAGTATTTACACGTGTACATGCATACTCGCAAACACACACACGCGTCTGTGTGCATATGTATGTCTAAATCTGCGTGTGCGCACGTAACATTTACCAATCGATAATACATTTCCTCTAAAAGAGGTCGCACTATCACGTCCATCCTTTCATTGATTAATCAAAGATGTACCTCCTCTTTTGGAGAAAACCTCCACGGCATCAGCTTCTTCATCAGAGGAATCCCCCGCCTCTCTCTCTCTCTCTCTCTCTCTCTCTCTCTCTCTCTCTCTCTCCCACATAAAATTCTCTGAGTCACATACTTCCCCGTTCCTTACAACCCAAACTAGTTCCCAACAATTTTGCAAACAATATTCATTTTAATAGTTTCTGTCTTGGTATATGATTTGCTTTGTTGTTTCTTCTGTTATTGCACGTCAATTGATAATTTTTTTTCTGTTACTGTCAATAACTTTACCAACCGACGGCTTTCGTTCCTCCAAAACCTTGTCATACTAGCTATCATTATTAACACACACACACACACACACACACACACACACACACATATGTATATATATATATATATATATATATATATATATATATATATATATCTGTGTGTGTGTGTTTATATATATATATATATATATATATATATATATATATATATATGTAACTACATATATGAGTTAATAATGACACACACACACACACACACATATATATTATATATAATATATATATATAATATATATATATATGAGTTAATAATGACAGCTAGTATGACGAGGTTTTGGAGGAATGGAAGCCGTCGGTGGTAAATTTATTGACAGTAAAGAAAAAATTGTCAACTGATGTGCAATACAGAAGAAACAACAAAGCAAATCTTATACCAACATGGAAACTATTTAAGATGAATATTGTTACTAAAATAGATGGGAACTAGTTTGGATTGTAGGGGACGGGGAAGTATGTGACTCAGAGAATATATACATTTGTATATATATATATATATATATATATATATAGATATATATATATATATATATATATATATATATATATATACATAAATATACTATATACGTATATGAATAACTTGATCACGAAGTATATAAAACGTGATGCTATGTATAAATCACGGTCTAGATAGTGGTATAAATAAAGGTTTTTTACCACGAAGGAAAAAATGAAAAAGCGAGATAGACTAGTACTTTCGGTCCAGTTCGGACCCTTTACTGAAGGCACTGGCAGACTGATTTTACAGAGGACAACATAGTCAAAAGAAGGTTTAATATCCAAACTGACACTACAAGATTAGCAATAAGGGCGATTTCACTCTACAGAAAGGAGGAACCGCCTGAGGGTAGCCACACCTTGAAGGATACACGCAGTAAACAAGTTATTCTTCCAGAAAACAGTACATTTTGAAAAAACACGGAAGCATGTACAATTTAATATCATGAATTTTACGCAAATTTTTCCAAAAAATATTATTAATGAAAAGACGAAAGAAAATATAAATATATAAATCGAGCAGGAGAAAGAGGGAGAGAGAATATCGAACCAGAGAGAGAGAGACAGACAGACAGACAGAGACAGAGACAGAGAGAGAGACAGAGAGAGAAAGAAAGAAATAATAACTATATACATGTGGGACTAATTTATTAGTTGTTCATTTATTTTAAGGTCCTTCATAAACATCTTACAAATATATGGGTCCAAATGGTACATTCCCAGACTAAGATTTAGGTTGTTTTTATTAGTGATTTGTATAAGTGCCGATTCCAGTAAATTTCTTGAAACATAATCATTAGATCTAGCAATTACCGAGTTATCACCCCAATTAATACAATGAGATTTTTCACTCAGATGGATAAACAGTGCATTTGAAGTTTGGGCTGTTCTAACTGAATACATATGCTGCTTAATACGTACACATAAATTTTTACTTGACTGACCAACGTAAAACGATGGGCAATCCTTACAAGGAATTTTGTAAATGATGTTGTTATTTGTTACGGGACTATTCTTAATTAGCATATCTTTAATGGTATTGTTATAAGAGAACACTACGTTAACATTAAACGATTTAAATATTGATTTTATGGTTTCAAATCCACGAAAGTAAGGTAAGCTAAGTACATTTTTAGGCATTTCTTTTTCATTAATAGCAACACTATAAAACTTTTTGTGAGCTTTTTGATAACATAAATCAATTAAATGAGGTGGGTAGCAGAGATCGTTTCCTATCTTTTTTATGTATTCTATTTCTTGGTCAAGATATTGTGGACTCGTGATACGCAAAGCGCGTAGGAACATAGAAGAAAAAATTGAAATTTTAATATTAAGATGGTGGCCAGAATAAAAATGTACATATGTTAAATTATTTGTAGGTTTTCTATAAATACTGAATTTGCATTGGAAAGATTCTCTATGTATTAATACATCTAGGAAAGGGATGACATTGTTATTTTCGATTTCAACAGTGAATTTTATTTATGGTGATGGCACTAAATTATTCAATTTAGACAGTAAATCATTTACATCGATACCAACAGGTAAGACTACTAAGATATCATCGACATATAGGTACCATTTTAAGGGGACAAGTGTGATATTCGGGAGGTGTTGTCTCTCAAAAATTACTTATGTCCGTTGGTCACATAATTTCCTTGATTAAGTTATGTATTTGTGATTGCAGATTTATTTTTAATGGAGAATATTACAAACAAATATTTGGTATGGCCATGGGTAACCCTTTATCACTTCTCCTTTCAAACTTATATATGGAATTTTTTGAGAGACAACACCTCCCGAATATCACACTTGTCCCCTTAAAATGGTACCAATATGTCGATGATATCTTAGTAGTCTTACCTGTTGGTATCGATGTAAATGATTTACTGTCTAAATTGAATAATTTAGTGCCATCCATAAAATTCACTGTTGAAATCGAAAATAACAATGTCATCCCTTTCCTAGATGTATTAATACATAGAGAATCTTTCCAATGCAAATTCAGTATTTATAGAAAACCTACAAATAATTTAACATATGTACATTTTTATTCTGGCCACCATCTTAATATTAAAATTTCAATTTTTTCTTCTATGTTCCTACGCGCTTTGCGTATCACGAGTCCACAATATCTTGACCAAGAAATAGAATACATAAAAAAGATAGGAAACTATCTCTGCTACCCACCTCATTTAATTGATTTATGTTATCAAAAAGCTCACAAAAAGTTTTATAGTGTTGCTATTAATGAAAAAGAAATGCCTAAAAATGTACTTAGCTTACCTTACTTTCGTGGATTTGAAACCATAAAATCAATATTTAAATCGTTTAATGTTAATGTAGTGTTCTCTTATAACAATACATTAAATTATATGCTAATTAAGAATAGTCCCGTAACAAATAACAACATCATTTACAAAATTCCTTGTAAGGATTGCCCATCGTTTTACGTTGGTCAGTCAAGTAAAATTTTATGTGTACGTATTAAGCAGCATATGTATTCAGTTAGAACAGCCCAAACTTCAAATGCACTGTTTATCCATCTGAGTGAAAAATCTCATTGTATTAATTGGGGTGATACCTCGGTAATTGCTAGATCTAATGATTATGTTTCAAGAAATTTACTGGAATCGGCAATTATACAAATCGCTAATAAAAACAACCTAAATCTTAGTCTGGGAATGTACCATTTGGACCCATATATTTGTAAGATGTTTATGAAGGACCTTAAAATAAATGAACAACTAATAAATTAGTCCCACATGTATATAGTTATTATTTCTTTCTTTCTCTCTCTGTCTCTGTCTCTGTCTGTCTCTCTCTCTGTCTCTGTCTCTGTCTGTCTGTCTGTCTGTCTGTCTGTCTGTCTCTCTCTCTCTCTCTCTCTCTGGTTCGATATTCTCTCTCCCTCTTTCTCTTGCTCGATATATATATTTATATTTTCTTTCGTCTTTTCATTAATAATATTTTTTTTTCGAAAAATTTGTGTAAAATTCATGATATTAAATTGTATATGCTTCCGTGTTTTTTCAAAATGTACTGTTTTCTGGAAGAATAACTTGTTTACTGCGTGTATCCTTCAAGGTGTGGCTACCCTCAGGCGGTTCCTCCTTTCTGTAGAGTGAAATCGCCCTTATTGCTAATCTTGTAGTGTCAGTTTGGATATTAAGCCTTCTTTTGACTATGTTGTCCTCTGTAAAATCAGTTTGCCTTCAGTAAAGTGTCCGAACAGGACCGAAAGTACTTGGCTATCTTGCTTTTTCATTTTTCCCTTCGTGGCAAAAAACCTTTATTTATATATGTATATATATATATATATATATATATATATATATATATATATATATATGGATATATATATACACATAAATCTACAAATGTCCTTTAATATCTAATTCACTCTACCTCGGAATTAATATATTTTCATACATGTTAACCAAAGGGGAATTTTTTTTAGTTGATAATAATTTCGTTGGCTCACATGTGTGAACTAAGAAATCAGGACGTACAGTGAAGCGCTCTATCCACACAGCTATCATGAGAGATATAAGCTAATGCCCCCTCTCACCTACAAATCTCTGACACGATCAGGTATTTGTTATTTTGGAGACGTCATCAACCCTCCTCGACCTTGATAACTGTGTAGTGCTTTTGTCGCACGTAGCCAATTCATTAGTCTGATCACATCATTGTAGGTGAGAGGCGGCATTAATTTATACCTCTATTGAAAGCTGTGTGGGTAGAATGCTTCACTGTAGGTCCTGATTCCCGTGAGCCGACGAAATTATTATCAACTAAAAAAAATTCCCCTTTGGTTAACATATATGAAAATATATTAATGCCGAGGTAGAGTGAATTAGATATTAAAGGACATTTGTAGCTTAATGCGTTATATGAGTCATGGTGATGTGATCAGACTCGTAAATTGGCTACTTGCAACAAAAGCACCATGCAGTTATCAAGATCGAGGAGGGTTGATGCCGACTCCAAAACAACAAATACCTGAGAAAGACAGATTTGTTGGTGAGAGGCAGCATTAACTTAGACCTCTCGTGATAGCTGTGTGGGTAGAGTGCTTCACTGTATGTCCTGATTTCTTAGTTCATAGGTTTGCGCCTGTGAGCCGACGAAATTATTATCAACTAAAAAAAATTCTCCTTCGGTTAACCTATATGAAAATATATTAATTCCGAGGTAGCTTAATGCGTATATATATGACTCACGGTGATGTGATCAGACTATATATATATATATATATATATATATATATATATATATATATATATATATATATCTATAGACAATTGCAGACAAAGAGTTGGAACTGAATAGGGTGACCTGTCTGAACCCAGAAGCCACCAATGTGGCCGTGACCACTTCCAGCTAGACTCAGTGACAAATTTTCACTGATTTAAAATCTTTAGCGTCTGGCTTCCATCCTTACCAATTGGGCTAATTATTATATAATATATTCTATCTTGATTAGATTACGTAGACGCAAATCTTTCTTTTCATGAGCTTTGGTTAATCTATGGTAATGGTGATGGTTATGGGTCGAGGCCATGCCTGTACAACGGCGCCTCTTAATCTTAGAGTTAATTTTAATTGTTGAACTCTTTCATTCTTTTTTCTCGTTTTTTCCACATCATGTATAAGGTTTCTTTTCTTATTTCATTATGACCTGTAAGTAGAAATTTTCCAACAATATAACTGTCATTTTCTTCATAAGGTTGCTGAAGTCCAATTTCTTTAATTCGTTCTTCTCTATAAGTACAACAATATAATATGAAATGAAATATGTCTTCTTCTATGTTATGACAAAAAGGACAACAGGTGCTCCCATTCTGATGCCTTTTTGCTATATTTAAATGTAAGGAGTTGGTTTATATCGCATTAAGTGAGAAACACTTGGATTTTTTAGCAAGAAGAAGAAGAGTTGATTTGTTTACAAAATGAGAAATTGTATCGGGATGGCCAGGGGTGACTTTGATAGAAAAGCGTAGATACTAACTGCAATAGTGACGACGTCAATAATACTAGCTGCTAGTGGGTGAGTTAAGTCAGTACTACCGTTAGTTGTTAAATCCGTTAATTTGGGTTAAGGTGACCTAACCAGACATGTCTTAAGTAACCCAAACTGGTACCCCCAAACTCTAACCTTGGACGCCGTGCCCTAACCTGGCCCGTATGGCGGGGTAGGGAGGAGAGAAGGCTCCACCCTCCAGATCCTCCCCTCCCAAGTACCTAGAAAGTCGTAACTCCTTACTTTGTGAAAGATAACATAACCTTATTAGTGGAGCTAGCCTATTGCTATTTTGCTTATTTTAGGGCAGCCATTCCTCTCTGAGATAGGTAGGTACTACCTAGGCTATAGTAGCTAGATAGTAGCCTAGGTAATAGGCTAGCTTGACTGCATGTACCTATGATAAATTAGTAATTATTAACAAGACACATTAGGTACTATCCAGGTAGTACATAGGGTTTTTTTCCAGCTGCTTATCTTATTGTGTGTTAACTGTGTTTTTGCCCATTGTCTATAGTACATATAGGGCAAACCACTTGTATTAACCATAGCCTAATGGGAAACATTTAAACCAGGAATGACAAAAAAAAAAACATAAGACATGGGTGGTCTGATAGGTATGTGGCTCATGTGGTAATCAGTAGGCTAAGTGTTGCAAGAAAACATGAATCATGAATGGTCTGATTTATGATTCATGTGATAATCAGTAAGGGTTGTAAGAAAAAAAATTAATGTAGCTGTGATAATTATAGGGATGTACCCTAACCTAACCTAACCTAACCTAGGTTACTGGGTATTACCTACTAACTTCCAGACTTTCAAATCTTGGCTAAAAATTGTGTTACTGGTCCTAACCTAACCTATGATGCTGAGGCATACCCTGTTTAGGGCTCTTCATTCCCCCACTTTGCCTCTCCCCTTACCCTAAGCTAGAGTAACTGCTCAAGGTTGAGTTAAAGGGGATGAACGTTAGCTCAAGTAGCTCAATGCCCTACCATTATGGGATCACTGTATTCAAGGTGAATTAGTTTATTTATTGGTCCCATAAAGGCACTACTGGATGTGCCTATGTCTATTGCAGGTCTGTTTTGAAGAGAATCAAATTGTATATGTACATTAAGAAGACATTTCCCTAGTTTCATTGCTTTGTGATGTCTTCCTTCAGCAACATAGGTACTATTCATTCATCCAGGCCAGTTCAAAGTGGTTGACAATCTTGCTCAAGTCAGTTTTGTCGTAATGATAGTTGATATCTTTTTGCAGCAAGAAGGATTGGTAGTGTAATCTAAGGGTAGTTTGAGTTTGATGTACTGCCAGTGTAATAACTTAGTAGGTGTGAGAGGTCTGTCTGGATTATTATCTTTAACATATGACAAGAGACAGTTGTAAATGAGATTCTTCTCTCTGGCCTTTGCATGATGTAGGCCATGAACATCGTCATTGAAAGGCTGATTTTAGTGGGAACATAACCAGAGTTGCCCAGCCTTTTGAGAATGCACAAAGGTGTGTCATTGGTAATAAATTAGCTTGGTTTTTATTATGTGCAGTCATTAAAATGAAGGTTTCAAAGATAGACATGCATGTTAAAACACTGTACTGAACATGGTTGCATTGCTTGAAACCAATTACCTGCTTATATGGGAGCCAACTGTAGTTCTAAGTGATGATTTTGACATCTTTTCAGTAATTCATAAATGTAAGCCTGGAGTTAAAATCAGTAATGTTATTTTTACATTCTGTAGCCAATCTGTCCTCTTGAGTGATTCCATATGAATATCTTTGGCATTCTTCAGGGGTCTGCAAGTGTACACCTAGTTGCTGTGAGACTTTCAGGGACTGATCCCTGCACCCAGTCAAAGGTAGGTTACTTGATACATGTGCAAACTAGCTTTTAATATTCTTACAAGAATACAAACTGTTGCTTTTATGTAAGGGTATTCCTAGCATGAGCTAGAAATTGCTGTTGCAAACTGGAACCAGAGTGGATAACCAGTGGTGTCACCACTTACCTGAGAGAATTGCTGAGAATGGAGCATGGCTGATTTCTTTCCCCACACATTTTTTTATCTGATGCCCCTTTTTATTCAAGGCTGAAAAATACCCCTAAAAATAGTTGGCATTCAATAGTATAGCTAAGAAAAATACAAATTATCTGTAAAAAGTATTATGTTATTACATAATAATGTACATATATATGTTCCAAAGAAATGTTATTTTTTGCAGTGATACTCAATCCCAAATGTACATTGTGTTCTAGGTCATGATTTGAAAGTCACTGAGAACCATAGGAATTTCATTCAACCATGAACTGTGTTGATAGGAATTCCATCCCCAGAGGGAAACATCTGTTGAAATTCGTTATCAGTCATATCAGTGGATCCCACATTCAGGGTAGTGGTAAGTGAATCTTGTGTAAAAGTTGATGTGAATAAGAATATATTATGTATTGGTAATTTTTATGCCATTGAGTAATTTTTTGCTATTCTTCCAACAACCTAAATGCCAAAAGATTATAAATTTGGTGACATTTTGTTCTCTTTATTTTAGTCCATAACAGTTAATGAATCTTTTTTTTCTTTTATAGACGAAAATGAATGCATGATGTTAGCTTCAAGTCTTTTTATACTTTTCCCTGTTGTTGTTAAACAAGATTTTACGATTCAGTATTTTTTTTCCAGGTGACTTGGTGAAAGCTGTTTACAAACCACCTATCTGTTCCTATAGGGAATTAAATTTAACGTTTCATGAGGAAGCAGAGGAAGCTATTGTAGTAGAAGAGGGAGCTGATCTAAATGAGTTACAGAAGTCTGTAGTCAGTGAATATCGCAGAAAGACAGGATATTATAACCCTTTGAAAATCTCTCAAGTTTGTGTCAAAGGGACAAGTAATGGGGAGGAGAATGAAATGCTCAAAATAAAGGTGGTGCAAATCACTTCAAATACTGATGAGATACTGGAAGGGATTCTTGATAGTAATCTAGATACTCATTGTTTATCCAGGTTTCCTGTTCATCCATTGCCTTTGTGTGAGCTTCCATCTGATGGAGGACCTACGGGTAGCCTAAAAGTGGGAGAGAGAGAAGAAAATGGAGGGATTTTGCTTGAAACTTACAGTGATAACAACAGGGAGATGTTTTCTGTAAAGTTTGGAGAGGATGATATTATGAGTGTCAGTAGAAGTGCAGTTGACAAATTTCACAAAATATCAGGAATAACTGATTCCTTGAGTGCACAGAGGGAGAGGATATTTACTTATGTAAATAATAAGGAAGTTCCTATTACGATCATGTATCTGTTTCCAGATCCAGAAGTGAAAAAGACTGAAACCTGTATTTTAGTGAAAGAGACAGCTCGTAAAAGAGGTCGACCAAGAGGTAGGAGAAAAGGTGTTGCAAAAGGTAGGATAATGAAAGAAGTAAGAGAACTGAATGAATATGTTAGTCAATTTAAACATTCCAAATTTAGAAGAAGAGATAATGGCATCCCTGATCAAGATAAGGACTTGCAAATAGCATTAGAAGAGGAAATCAGTGATATGGAAGGGGATGATTTAAGCACCTTTGGTTGTGAAACTGGGATAGTTGTTAGTGGCAGTGTAGTGTCATCAAGTGCCGACAGTAATGATGGGGATGGTGCAGCCAAAGAAGATTTGCCCATGCTGGAGTTGCAATCTTCACATGAGGACATGAATGCTTCTCTGAACCCTGGAGATATCTGGAAGTTTCTTACTCAATATGCATCTGAGGATAACAGAGTGCAGGGTCTTGTAACTCAGTTCAACAATGAAAGCTGGTTGCAGGTGAAAAGAATGTCTAATTTTTATCAGATTGATGGTGAAGTTATGACAGACCTGTCTTTTAAAGTGGTGTATAGAAATGATTTTTCACCTATTACTTACTTCTTGCGAGGATTCAGTCGGCTTTTGAAAACTGGTGAACTCAATACAGCAAATGATATTAATAACCTTTTTCGATTTATGTCTAGAGATCGTAAATTGTGTCTTGGACTTAAACCGTCTCCATATCAACATAGCATAGACAGTAATACTAGAGTGAGAAAGTTTTTTCAAGAAAAAGGTCAATTTTTGTCAACACCATTTGAATGTCTGCTTTCAAAGTCATGTCGAGGCATTGTGAAAATAATTGGTACCTCTCCCGTGTCTGTGTTCACCCGAGGGTCTAGAACTGTTCATGGTGTACATGCGTTATGTCGTGCATGTGCTCTTCTTGGTAAGAAAATGAACCAGTTAATTAAGCTATCTCCCAAGAATAGTATCATGGAAGCTGATGAAATGCAGGAAAAGGTGAGAGTTTAAATAATTTAAAACCATATCCATCTTGGAATGTACACTGCATTTAAAAATATTGCTAATCACCCAAGGGAAACTTGAGAATTTGAATCCAGGGAATGGTAAATCTACTTGATAGTAATATACAGTTTTGTATATGAGACTTACCCACTAATTGTATGGCTATTAGTTTCCACATACGGCAGTTTAATTCAAATTTCGTTGGTAGTGCTTCGATTGCTCAGTGTAGGTACACAGTGCCATTCCCCAACGGCAATACTAGGAATAGCTTAGCTAAACACTGCATTCTGCTTCCTGCTGTGCTTGACTAAACATCAAGTGCTTACAGCAGCTTGTTCTTATATTCCGGTTATGTCACTGATTTCGGTAGTATTACACAACCATTGGAACACATTTGTAGCCTTCAAGCAGAATTACACAACCACCGGAAGGGGAAGGTCGCAGTGGTTTTTTAATCTTCCATATTCTTTTTTCTAATTTGTGAAGTGTTCAGTTACTAGTTGTTCACCCCCGAATTGGAGTGGTGGAATATTTTAGCCTTCTCTGATAGCTCTGCTTCCACTGTGAAGAGAAGTTCCTCCCAGAACCTTTCTTCCTCTGTCTAAGCATGTTGTGTTTTAGTTTATAGGGACTTCATGTTTCAGACACGCTTCAGTGTTGTGGAGTGTTTTTTTGGCCTACTTTGAAGCGAAGCTAAGGATGTAAGAACAGCCTCTATACTTCCTTAGTTTTCAGGCGTTATTTGCGCTTTATGCCCATTCTGCCATCCAACTATCAGAGGCATAAGCAATCTTCGCTTATTATAATTTTTATGTAGGCTTAAAAAGTGTCAAAATTTTTCAGTACCTCGAGACGTTTTTTAGTGACTGGCATGGCATCGCAGAAGGAAGCGCAGGATGTTCTCCTATTACATATTATATCTTTACCTTTTCAGTAAGGTGCTGAGTGGATGGGTCTTGACTTACTTCAATGTAGGTGTCAGTGTTTTCTGGTTGTTTTATTTTGGTGCTGCGCCCATGGCAAAGGCAATTACCTATCAGAATTTGCTAGCCATAGGAACATTCCCCTCGCTGCAAAGTTTCCCCTAAGTAGGAGGTGACCCTTGGCGCTACCGCCATGCCACTACGAGCTAAGATGAGCGCCAACCAGAGGCAGTATTCATCTGCATAGCTGTCTTAACTAATAGGAATGACAAGCATTTTTTCAATGCTAGCAACTTTTCTCTTTCAAATTCATTACATGAAGTAATGCTTTGGAGTAGAATATGTCCATGATCCCACCTTTCAATGTGCAATCAGCTGTATAATTACTGGGTAAGTCTCATACAAAAATGATATTTTCATAATAAAATAAGGTTTTGTAAATACTTGTCCAGTAATTATATGATTGGAGCCCACCTGCCTCCCTTCTGATGGACTTTATGCATAAAACAGAATGAAGTGCTTAGCTAAGTTGTTCCTAGTATTGCTGTTGGGGGACGGCACTGTATACCTACATTGAGCAATCAGAGCACTACCTAGGAAATTTAAATAAGGCTGCCGTACATGGAAACTAAAAGCTATATATAATTACTGGGTAAGTATATACAAAACCTTATTTTATTATAAAAATATCATATTTTTCAATGGTATTAAGTCATTTGATATATAATTTTGTATTCATTTTGTAAACCTCTTACTATACTGCATTTTCCATATGCATCATTGCCTAATTGTTTATTTACTAGTAAACATTGTAATTAGGTACTTTGCACAAGACCTTAATTACCTCATAATGTGACTTCCTTTCCCTTTACTCTTTCACATTTCACATTATTTCACTTATATAAGACATCAGTATAATAGTCTCTGCTAGTGTGTAACATCCAGTAGCCACAAATGTTTTGTGTCAATGTTTATCTGAAACGTTTGTGTAAACAAATACAAGTTACTCTATAAGACTTGTATAGTACAGTATACAAGAAAGGAATAAGTTTTTAAATGTAAATATGTGTGGGTGACAAATAGAACATTCATAAGAATTTAGTAGAGCTAATGCTAACCAGTGCAGCAGTGCACTAAAACATTTTTCTTCATAATCCTTACAGAGGTGGGGGCTCTTACTTGCCCATGGGTCTTATGTGGCCTCATATACAGTATATGTATTCTGATATAGCTACATATATATATGCCTAAAATATTAAGAACAATAGTCTGTTTTTAAATCAGTATTTTCAAAGCCAGAGTTTAAGCTTTTACTTTTTAAGTATTGTGTTTATCTGCAAATAATCCTTTCTTTTCCTTCAGGTGGTTGGTGATAGTTTCCTGCAACTTCTTAGGCAGCCTGTCAAGAGAAGTGGAATGACTTACAGTGCACTGAAGTACCTGTTTACCCAGAGTATTCCTGAAATTCTGTCTGATAAGGAACTTAAAAGCAGCCAGACTTTTCCAGATGAGGCAGATATTGATGAAGAAACACAAACAGGAGCAAAAAGAGGAAGAGGAAATCAAAAGGAAGGAAAATCCAAATCAAATATTTGTGTAACTGAAGAAGCCTTCCTTCAGATGATAGACCTTCAGCCCCCTAATTCAGAAGGACTGGGAAGATCCTTATTGAAGAAGTGCAACTTGTGTCAGTTCAGAGCACCAACAATGCTCTCTCTTGTTACTCATATGAAAGGGCACTTAGGAACACTCAAGGAGAAATGCTCGCAATGTGAAATTCAATTGTCAAGTAAAGAGGCCTTAGAGATTCATAAAAAACAAATGCACATGGAACGTTCACCTGTGTGTTCCATTTGTGAAATGGACTTCACTACCAATGACCAGTTGTTTGACCACATGAATAAGCACCGTAATCACTTGCCTTTTGAATGTCCATATTGTAATCATAAGTTGAGTAACAAAGAGGCTTACAAGAAACATCTTAGGCTAACACATAAAATTACTTCAGTTAAAGACTTGAAGTTCAATTGCAAAACATGCAACATTTTTTTTTACACTGAGGATCATGTGCTGTTGCATAGAGTAAATCAAAATCATGAAGGAATTGAACCATTTAATTGTAGAGCTTGTGCATTCTCCTGTGTAACTGCTAATGAGTTTCGACATCATATCATGGAACATGCAGAGGAAGAAAGAGAAGCTGTAAATCTTGCAATATGTCCTGAATGTTATAAAGTGTTTTTTTCAAAATATAGGTTAACTTTCCATATTGAGATGAAGCACTCAAAGGTGAAAGCCAAATCAGACCAGTTGCCAGAAGCTATTGTTGAGTCAGAGTCAGTTCCCACAGTCAAAAAGAAGAAGAGCAAGGGACCATACCTCCGGTATTTAAGAGCAAATGAAAAGTATGAGTGTGCCAAATGTAAGCGAAGATTCAAAACTGCCAAAACACTCGAAAGTCACATCAAATTTGCTCATGCTGAGAAAAAAGCATGTAAATCAGAGCATGTATGTACTTTGTGTGGCCGTAAGTTTAATGCCCTTCGTCGTCTAGGTAATCACATGAAGATCCATTCTGGCAATAGACCAGTGTTTCAATGTGAAGAATGTGGACAGATATATGGGAAGAAGACCCAAGTTTTAGAACACATTAGAACTGATCATGCTGAACAGGTGGAACGACACCAGCAGCAACAGGAACTGGTACAGGTTGATCAGTCTCAGGATCAACAGTTTGTTGATATTCAGGTCCATCAACAAAATAACTGTAGTATAGAAGGATCTGCCTCAACTTCTTGGAGTCCAATCAAAAGTCCTTTTAAAGTACCAACAGTGGAGCAAACTCAAGAGGCTGTTTATAGTCTTCTTCAGCTAACAGACTTTTAAGAAATTTAAATAATTCAACTTTCAAATCATCTGCTGGTAAAAATATTGATAATGTCCCATTGGTAGTGACTATACATAGTACATGGTGTTATAACATTTACTTTGAAAAATTTGTCTCATGGAAACAGTAAGAGATGTGGCTACTTTAAGTGATCATGTTAATTTCAATACAGTATCCTAAACACCAAATTATTTTTCAAATAGTATATAAAGTAAGGCTGTTTTGTTCTCAATTTTGATATACTATTTATGAACCTTAAGATTAACCAAGCCACAAGACTGTTATTTACCGTACATAAATTTTGATTTTGATACTGGATATAATTACATCTATGTTGGAAAGCATTTAATAATATATATTGCTGAAAATTAAAGCAGTATTCTGTTTTTCTTTAGATTAGTGATTTTTAGTATTTTTCCACCAAGTGTCTGAATTATTTAACATATGAGTTATGAATTTGGACTTTATAAGAATTGTTTCACAATTTGTATAATCATTTGGTTGAGTTTATAGTACCTAATTTTTGCTGCTAACAATTAATATCATAGACTAACATGACAAAGTGGAAACAATAGAGAAAGGCCAAAAATTTTACAGCACATTTATTAAAGAGCAATGCTCAATTATGAAATGAAATACAATTTTAAAGCAGGCTCGAAAATTATGAATGCATGTGGACTTTGACTAAGTCCCTACATGTAGTCATCAGATCTTGTTAGCCATTTATATAAGGATAAGAGAGTTGAAATAAAAGCAGTCAAAGGTGGACAACATTAATTCAGAAAATTAATAGTTTAATTATTTTTCTTTTTTCCTTGCTGTTTGTGCCCTATCATATTTATCTACATGAAAAAATCTTATATTCTTCCTGTGCTGCCATGGGATGTGACTTATGTATTGCAGTATTCAAGCCCATCTTTTGCAAACTTGCTTATAATGACTTACGCCTGATACATAGGTTTTGCACCTGTATGCCTCAATAGGCACAGATCCTGCCTGGTTTCCTTAAGAGATTCATGAAAGGTTCCATCATGAGCACAGTAGCTAGGAATGGGCTAACTGATTCGCAAATCTGCACTATGACCTAATATCAGTAATAGTGAAAGCATTTGGGTGTGGTGAATTTCTTGGTGGCCACAAAACTGTCTTCTGAGGGATTATTGCAACTTAGCTGTATCAGATAGAATGTATTCTCTGCAGATTCAGGACTTCTAGCTTAAGAGTATTCTTGTTAAAGCTTTTGTTGTCCAGATGCTGTATGTTGCCAGAGTATCCTTTCCATATTTGTGCAGTTCAGTGTTATCGTTGCGCTGGTATTTCTTGGTGTCCTTTTGTACCTATAGCAACCCCAAGCTGTTATAAAGGTAGTTAGGAGGTAGCTCTCATCTCTCAGTTTCACCTGATGGAAATATTAATGTACTTCCACTAGTCTTGTATGAGTGTAGAGGTACTTCAGATAGTGTCATATATTGCAGTATGGTGCATCTCTGTTCTGCTGAAGCATTGAGATGGTAGTAGTCCAGTGTGCACTAGGGATGACTTGCCTTTTTGGCCATAGCGACCATGTGTGCACACCACCCTGTTGCCTCGTCTATGGAAACTTCATGGACCTCTCTCTTGATGTTCTTGTCCAATTGATCCTTGACTTCTACCTCTCAATGTTTGGGTATTGAGTTTTGGGTGTGACATGTATATGGTGCAAGATCTGCAGTGAGGTGTATGTATGATAGGGTTTGCCTATCATCACTGTAAGGGTATCTCCCTTTATCAAATGTTTTTGCTGCAAAATGTTATAGCCACTGCTCCTGCCCTGGGACGTTCCCCTCCTAGTGGACAGTATAGATGAGGATCTAGGTAGCTACTATTAATGGTAATATGTCATGTACTCGTTGATTCACTGGCTGCAATGGATGTGTGATGAGAAAACTTCTCTAGCACAAAGCCGAGATCCTTTCATGCCGACGAATACAGTATTCTCTGATTTCACACAGTAACTAACCTACATGGTCATCCAGTAACAATGGGTCAAGTAGGAAACCTATAAGTCTTGGTAGGGGAAGATGATAGTACATACTTTATTTGAAAAGTTATGGACATACTTGTTGGTTGTTTAAGAGTGAGGGTAAAGAGAGAAAAGGAAAAAAAAGTCCATGGATAATTGTGTAAATGGAAACTGTCTTCTCATTTGTGCTGCTTAGAATGAAGGAATTTTACTGAATTAGAACATTCAATTAAAAGATGCCTGTTGAATTTTATCGTTTTTCACATTATTAGCATACTGTGGTGGGTTTTGATGCATTTAACCTGTAAATTCATATTATCATAAGCATGTGTTTATGAGGATTAGTTTAGGATGTTAAAATGAATTCAAGGGGAAGATTTGGGGAGAAGAATATGAAAGAAGGCCCCTCATCAGGTACCAGGTACCAAGTAATTGTTATAGAAATAATTATGTTCCAGTCAAATATTAAATTCCTTGAGTTCTTTAAACAATTACTAAATGTAATTGGAGATGGCAGTTATGCTAAATTGCTGATTAGGATTTTGAAAACCGAACATGCAAATGTTTGGCATCATGCAAACTTTATTTATATTTATTTTTTCTTTTTTTGTGCATTGAAATTTACGCTAATCAGAATTGAGAATACAGTGCTCAACAGAATGCAGTCAGCAATAATGACTTATTACACGGTTGTGACCAAAGCACACAATTCCAAGTAGTAAAATGGATAATTTTCCAGTTTTCTTTTAGAGGGGATTTTTAATACATCGCCAAGACGACATGACTGATATCTCATCCATCCTAGGATCATCATCCCTGCAAGGAATTTCCAATGGTCTTAAAGGAAGTAAAAAGAAAAAAAAAAAAAAAATTGCATGCCACCGCTTTCGTTATAAAGCTATTCCGTTGGTCCTGTTGCTGAATAACCACTGCTTCCATGTAACGTAAAAACCATACATACATACATACATATAAAGCTATTAGCACAGAGAAAGTGGTACAGCATAAAATCCTTTCCTTTCATTTAGACCTTATACTCCTAACAGGTTCTTCCCCAAGCAAATCATGAACTCCCTCCCCCCTCATCATCTTTACTATATGCCCTTACCATATCAATTTTGACTTATTATATTAGTAATCTTTGCCAGCCCAGCACATCTGAGTTCTTCAAAATCCACCTGTGTTCACATTTTCTGTTTGTTTCAGATTCTGTTCCTCCTTAATGCCCATGTTTTTTTTTTAACCATACATCTTGCTGGTGTGGTTACAGTATCGGTTTATTTGGCATTCTGTAGTCACATGTTACAACTGCCGCCACCTCCAATTTCTGAGTTCTGACAACCACCTTCCAATCCATCTTACTTTCACCCTCAGTTCACGTAGTCAAGTGATTACGTTTCTGTAAATTTTGACCATATTTTATCTGTTATTTCATTTTTCTTTTCATTGTTGATATATTCATAAATCAATTCTTGTCATTTATTCATTTATAGATTAAAGTGCTCATATATAGTTCCTTTAAGAATATCATATGAAAATAAGCTCTCATCCCGTCAGATCAGCCAATGAGACAATGCGTGCAAATACTCCTAGCCAAAACAAAGCTTTTAGCCAATAATAGGAGACGGTAGAAATTATTGTAAGGTGGAGGCTTCTGATTGGTCAGAGAAGTTTTTTGACCGAATTCCTTCTCAGTCTTGAAAAGTCCCAGTGTAGTTCCAGAATGGAAGGTGTGTTCATCTAGTGTTGCTAGTTAAATGAAGACAAGAATTTGGGTAAAGAGCGAGGTAATTAAAGTTTCTACCATTCTGGGGGATACTTAGGGCTCAGCGCCTCTGGTCTGGGAAAAATTAGACAGCCAAAGATATTTTGTTGTAGGATATAATTGAATAATTCGTCGGCTGACATGCCGGTGACAGACTGATCACGACTTCCATTAAGTTCTTTACCTTAGTTTTGACTGAATGCATTTGGTGACATCAAGGTATTTCTGCAAAATGTGTCTAAGGTTAAACAGAATTTCGGGTATTGATTTGTTTCGTACTATTTATAGGTTTCATGAGGTTTTGTAATAGATTTCAGAGCAGATTTTTTTTAGGTTATGGAGGTGGG
This sequence comes from Macrobrachium nipponense, assembly GCF_015104395.2. Lineage (NCBI taxonomy): Eukaryota > Metazoa > Arthropoda > Malacostraca > Decapoda > Palaemonidae > Macrobrachium > Macrobrachium nipponense. The sequence continues at coordinate 85,084,376 of NC_061107.1, forward strand.
GCTTGATATTTCTTGCATGATGCATAAAGGGACGTGTGTCTTTTACTTGGCGTTAACGTAGTAGATGGAAGAGGAAGTGGCTAACAAGATTTTTATACAACTGATTGCTGCGTGTTCGGAAGAGTCGTTATTAATTAAAATAGCATCCAGCTTCCAATTCCTGTAATTTCCAGTTGTGTTAAGCTTTAAATTTTGAAAGAAAAACAAATCTTTTGAAATATAAGACTAGAATTAACTTAATAGGCCTAGGAAGAGGACTGCATCTTTAAGGTCCCGTATTAATTGTGATGACGTACATTCTAATAGGAGTACTGATTCATACTGTACCTATAATCCGTATTTGTTAGTTCACACTTAACAACGGATGACTTGACCAAGTACAATAATGTCCTCAAATATCTTGGTTCTAACTTAGCGTAAACTATTTTCATTAGACATACTATTTACCTGTAGCTTTCAAGTGATTGTATGAGGTCAGTCCTGTTATAAGCACTGGGTAAAGGATATGTTGGCCGTACGAAGTGGTTATCCGGTATTGTGTGTTTAGACTTGACTAAAGCTGGCTTTTATGGACGCCACTGTTATCCCCCATAATGGGTTGAAAATATGCAATGCGATAACGCCCTTGTAAGCTGGATCTGAAAGCGCTTTATTGCATTCCTGCTAGCAGAAATCCAGCCTTTATTAGCACTTCTTGGTAACATTGCTTGTTGGATAAGAACTAGATTGTATAATCGAAGATATTGTTGAAAATATGCAATGCGATAACGTCCTTGTAAGCTGAATCTGAAAACGCTATATTGCATTCCTGCTAGCAGAACCCTCATATAAACAATGTGAACCAAATAAAGTAAACATTTCAGTTAGTGGAGTAATGATTACATAATCGTCGTGATAGGACAACGGAAGTGTCGACACCTTTTCAATGAATTCAGCACATTTTATGTATTAATTTCTTGGCAAGTCCGATTTAAATTGAAGTTGTTTATGTTGACCGAAATACTGATTTGTGTTGCTGGAAAAGTGGTTTGTATATATATATATATATATATATATATATATATATATATATATATATATTATATATATATATATAATGGATTGCTGCTTTTGTGTAATGGGAAATTTGAGTTTTTGCAATAATTGCAACCCTTGGGGACCTTGCATAAATTGCATCTCTCCCACACAAGTTAAACCAGACCACTAATTCATAATTCACAAATGAAGACAAGCATTCCATTTAGCACACCCGTAATAGATGTTAAACATATGTACTGTCCCTTGCATCAAGTATGAATCGAAGTCAATATTTCGCGTTCGACTTTTCTTGTCAGTCTATGCAACTAGATTATTTTAAACTATGAGGGTCACGCCCACAAGTTAGGTTATCTCGGTAATTTGCGCAAAGGTTGTTAGCCCTTTTATTTGAGCTGAAAAAAATTACCTTTTAACATTTAAATAGAATTAACATATACGTACGTATAACGTACCAATTGCCTTTCCAACCGGTAAGTAAAGCAACACAATGGAAGTATAATTGTTTTGTGTTAATTATAGTTTATAGCATCCTAGTTAACTTATTTTTCTTTTTTTTTTTTTGGTCAAGATATAACCATCAGATTTTTGCTTGGGGTCCCCACAGCATGTAGGCAATAGCATTTTGTAGCTAAATGTTAAACACCTAGTGATTGTTCTGCCCAAGGTTTTTGTCATATTGCTCGAATTGATCTCTCTCTCTCTCTCTCTCTCTCTCTCTCTCTCTCTCTCTCTCTCTCTCACAAATAACCCGTAACTATCACTAAAAATATAGGCTTTCAAAGAATGTCTAGATAGGCATGATGAATTAAATTCAAGAATGCATTTGCGCTTGTGACAACATTAAAGCGCATGAGTTGTATTATGATTTCGATGCAGGCTATTTGAGTATGTTTTCTCCTAAGCAATTTATATTAAAGCCATTGGTATTAGCAGTTGAAGGGAGTATAATTTTATTGAGACTTTGAATCGGTATAGAGTGATTTCAAAATCCTAAGAGTTTAGTGGATTACAAAAATATAACGAAAACCGAATTTATGTTGGTGGAAAGGAAAAATGAAGGAGCCTGGGTGATATTTGGCTGAATATTATTATATAATCAGAAGATGAAGTGTATTTATATGGAACAAGCCCACAAGGCTCATTGACTTGAAATTCAAGCTTCAAGATAATGGCCTCCGTAGGAAGAAGTAAAACGAGATAAAGGGAAATACAGAAATAAGTTCTCATTAAAAAAGAAACATTAATAAATTCACAAATAGGTAATATATTAAAATGCAAGGAGAATAGTGTTTGAATAGTAATGCATTGCACTTAAGCTTGAACATCTGACGTTCCAGTGGGTTCCATAGTCCAACGGTGTGAGGAATAAGGCCCTATAGAACTGAGAAGTTCGACAAGTAGGCACATTTACTGCATAATGGTGCTCCTTCTCAGCGAATCTGATTGCTCTCGGAAGGTAAAGGGGATCCGAGATCAAGTGTGAATGAAAAATATCCGTTGAAATACGACTTATGAAAAAGTGGCTAACAAGAGACCATCCTACTACTACGAACCACTATTAAAAGTATATAAATCTCCGGCAGAAGCAGACTTCCACGCCGGAGAACAGTATTTCAGTAGAGGAAATACAAATGTCCTAAAACAGGTTTCACTGATTTTATCACTGTTATAATATATGAGGCCTTCAGAACAATACCTAACTGTCGTGAGGCATTACTAAAACTTTCATTAAATGTTTTTTGAAAGTTAGAAGATGTGAGTCAAAGGTCGCCAGAAATAGTTAAAGCTTCGGACCTCTTTCAGAAAAGTTCCACCCACCTGAAGGGGAGGATGGGGTGGGTAATATGTACGAGATCTGCTTATCAATAGTTTTTTCGTTTTGCTGGCGTTCATATCAATAAATTTGAGTATCGATTTATTAAAAGTCAGTTTCTCGTTATTGACAGTTCTTGATTTTCATTAGTGTACTTCTAAGAGTGCTGTTATATCTTCTATAAGCCTGAGAATATCGATTGTGAGTGGTGTACTACTCTAACCCCATTAATATTTCGAAGCTCAAGAAAGTACGTACATTCATATTCTTGGCGAAGCTGTTTACTGATACCACCATTTATTGAATTTTTTTTTAATTACAACCAACAAAAAACTTGAAGCCTATGTAATCACGGTGGCCACCAAATTGCATAGGCTGCCTCCCAGATCTAAAGGATTAGGAAGAGTAGCTAGCTGCTGGAGGCACCCAGGACCCAATAAGGAGGTCTTTGAGGTACCTACCCCTATCTATATCTACTATGTACCTACCTATCCAAAGTGCAGTTTAGTTTTTAGTTTGCATCAGCTACTTTGTTTTGCTTCTCCTGGTTGACTTGTAAGATTTTCACCTAAATTGTACATTAGTGTTGCATTATGCTGTATTGATGAGTAATTTAACTTTTGTGTACTAATTATTTATCTTTTTTTGTTTATTACAGATGGATCATGCGCAAATTTCATACTGAAGGTGACAATGTTCCTCTTAAGAATTAGGAAAGACTATCTTGGAAAAAAAAAACTGCTGTAGTTCCACCAGTCAATAGGAGAAAGACTCAAAGCCTTCCATTCACTGGCTATAAAGCGTAAGAGCTCAGCCAATGAGAGAAGGCAATGGACAAAGATTATCATGGTAGGAGTTCTCTGATTGGCTAAGCAAAAATCTCTGATGAAGTTGACTTCTCAAGCAGGCTTGTTGGGAAAGCAACAGATTTTTTAAAACTTACCATTTTCAGCATGTCGCATCTTCGGTAAGTTAACATCCGTCTTTTCAATGAAATGATTAGTTATAAACATTCTTGAATAGTACAAGGTGGCATTCATCTTGCTAAATGTTAATCATTTTAGGCATCTTCTGTTGGCAAGTGTGTTTAGTGGTTTTTAAATTTTATCGAAACCAGTGATTCTGGTGAGTTCGTCTTACTGTTAGTTTTATTTTAGGATTAAAATGGTTTTAAAGATTGTGTTCTGTGATTGAGGTTTGCAAGTCAGATTTACTTCCTGCATCTTCCACCAGATTTTGTTGCAAATTTAAACAAAGCATGGTATACTGATTTTTATTGTTGAATGAAATTCCAGTTTTCATCTTTTTCGGCAGGCCTTGAAATTGCTAGAGCTTTTTACAGAAGCATAGAAATTACAAGGTCTTCTTACTTGAAGCATTGGAATTGCAAGGGCTCTCCAGATCTGTGAAATGCTCCGCCTTTTTAAGGCAGATTTTGCAAAGGCCTTTTTAAGGAATCATTTGAATTAGCTAGGAACTTTTTTTTTTTTTTATAATTGCAAGAATTTTTCAGGCAACCGATTTTAATGCAGCCTTTGAACTTAGCAATGCTTAACTGCTCTTTGAATTGTAAGAGCTTTTTAATGCAGCATTTGGACTCCCGAGAGAGGTTTTAATGTGATTGATAGTTTTTGAAGTTGCAAGGGCTTTTTAATGCAACATTTGATATTGCGAGGGGTTTTGAAGGCAGTTTTTAAAATTAAGGGCTTGCTATGTCAGTCTCTAAATTGCAAGGTTTTCTAAATTAGCCTTAGAATTTGCAAGGTTTTTCCTAAGGCAACCTTTTAAGTTGCAAGGGCTGTTTTTAGGCAACCTTTGAAATTTCAAGGGGTTTTAGTTTAACTTCGAAGTGTAAGGTCTCTAAGGCCGATTTTGGATTTACAAGAGCTTATTGAGGAAACATTTTTTAAATTGCAAGGGCTTTTTATACCTGATCTTTGAATTGCAAGACGATTTTACAGAGAATTATAGATCCGTAAAATATTTCTGCAAGTCTCGTTAGTTGTATTTTTAAACAGCAGATCTGTCTGTTGTTACAGGTACTTACTGATTGACAAACTTGCAACACCCCTTGTATTGAGAATTGCGAAGCCATTTGTTTTTAACTCACTAACAAACTAGCAATCCCCCACACTTCAGCGAGAGGGAGCATACTTTTTTTTTATTCAGTGACGAACTAGCAACACCCCCTATTCTTAAGCAGGAGTCCATGGTCTTTTACAAAGTATGAAGTAATGTTTGTGCCTCTCTATATATTTGCTGATAAAAGAACGCTCTGTTAGCAGTTGCAGCAGCATGCCTGTTTGTCACGTGTTTTTCTTCTCGAGACCAGTGATTGTCTGGTGTGATTGACTTGTTTTAGGGTTCAAAATATCATTGTGTTGTAGTGTGTGTGTGTGGTTTCCAAGTTGGTCAAGCTCCATTTAATCATTGCTAATTCCACCAGATTGTTTCATATAAAAATAGCTCCCAGTGTACTGAATATTACCTTTTTCCCGTGTGTTTTGAAATTGCTAGTGTTTTTACCGAAGCATTGAAATTGCAAAAGTTTTCCAGCTGATCTTTTAAATTGCCCTGCCTTTTTAAGGCACCCTTTGAATGATGAGGCTTTTTAAGGAGACATTTCAAATAGCTAGGAACCTTTCAGTTGGCCTTTTGTGTTTGCAAGGTCTGTTTCGTCGCTCTTTAATTGCAAAGTTTTTTCAGGCAAGAGATGAAATATTAAGGTATTTTTAATGCAACCTTTGAACTGAAAGGTGTTTTAATTGCTTTTGGAATTATAAGGGTTTTTTAATGCCTTCTTTGGCAGAGGAAGGGGTTTTGAAATTGTTTCGAAATTGCAAATTCTTCCAGCTGTGGAGCATTTTTTATGCAGCCTTTGGACGCAGGCCTTAACGGTACCTTTTGGAATTGCAAGGGGTGTGTAGTTGATCTTTGAGATTGCAAAGGCTTTTTATTGCAGCCTTTCAGGTTGCAGTGTTTTGAAGGCAATCTCTTAAGGGCTTATGTTCCTTTCAAATTGCAAGGGCTTTTTTTAGGCAACCTTTGAAATCTCAGTGGCTTGTAGATTGTTGGAAATATCTTTTTAAGGCAACTTTTGATATCACAACGGCTCACTGTGGAAGGCTTTTTTTATAGCCGATCTTTAAGAAATGTAAGATCCATGTTACAGCGAATGTTGTAGTGTCATTGAATCTCTGAATAGCAATTCTCTCTTATTGTGGGTATTAGCAAAAATAGCAATTCTCTTTTATAGTGGGTATTAGCATAAATAGCAATTCTCTCTTATTGTGGGTAGTAGCAAAAGCCCTTAACATGAGCTTCAACAATTAATGAAGTGTTTGGGCTTCTGGAGATAGTTATTAGATGTTTATAGGATGCTTTAGTTATGTTTAGTAATTAGTTGACAAGAAATTGCGACAGCGTCTTATGATGTTTGTTATTGCGTGTTGTATTATACCTATTAACTTTTGTTTGCCTCCAGAAGTGGTTTTGTTTAACCAAATTATATAGGCTACCATGATCGCTTGTTGTGCGTTTGTTTCCTCGTGTAGAAATATTTCATTTTTATAAAATTATTCTAAGTGAGGTCAGTGATATCCTTCTTTTCCTTAGAAGTGTAATGGAAGTAGTGACATGTTGCTTCGGAATCCACTTCAAGGCTTCGAGAGGATATTAGTGTCAGTCGGCAGAGGAATGAAACTTATCTAGGCAGAGAAAGGCAGCAGCAATCCTCAAAAGGCCTCTGAAGTGGACAAAGAAGATATCTGGTTTAAATTTCGTTCTTGATCGAACATGATTTTTTTCCGATACAAAATCTTCATTTTGGGAATTTATTTCCTTTCTCTTGCAGGCAGCTGTAAGGACTTTACCAAAGAGGAAGAGAATACCAGAGTCAAGACATCAAAGAGGAAGAAGAGGGTAGCAGAGGCAAGACATCAAAGAGGAAGAGGAGAGCACCGGAGGCAAGACATGAAAGAGGAGATAGAAAGAGAGGACCAGAGGCAAGACACGAAAGAGGAGGAAGAGAGGACCAGAGGTAGGACATCAAAAAGGAATAAAGTACTTGAAAGAAAAGTACCGGTAGCTTAACTGGTTACTCTAGGCCCTTTAAGAAAATTCACGAAACCTCAGTTTTGTATTAAAGAGAATGAAAAATTAGTTATGTATTCAAAGAAAGCATTTTGTGGAAAACTTTGAAACTTACTTTAGTCTTCAAAGTAATTGGTTTAGTAGTTAGGATAATTGTTTTTAATTAATAAAATTCCTAATTTTTACAAGACTTGTTTTTATTTATTCAAACATGACTACAGCGAGCCTTGGTTGTTTATTCAATCATGACTACAGCGAGCCTTGGTTGTAATAGTTTCCAGTTGATTCTATAATTTCCATTTTTTGGAGATAGTGAATTCCCACACAGCAGGCAATGGTCGGGGTACTCTTCTTCCTCTTTGATGCCTTGCCTCTCGTACTCTTCTTCCTCTTTGATGAATTCCCACAGCAGGAAATGGTCGGGGTCCTCTTCTCTTCCATGAGAATTCCCACACAGCGGGAAATTGTCGATCCTATTCCCTTCACTGTTCCTGGTTGGGATTGTTGCCAGTTACTTTATTATTGCGATTTTTTGGAGAATGCAAATTCCCACAGCATGAAATGGTCAATCCTCTTTCCTTCACTGGTCCAACATCTCTTCCTCTACCGCCCTTATGACGATATCTATTTGACCTGCAAATGGATTTATACTTACCGATCAGTTCTTAAGGGTATTAATGAACGGATGAGTAATAACACGTAAGCAATAACATACGAACTTAGGCTGTATAAATACTGGGAAACTTTAGTTTCTTGGTTTAAAAAAATAAATGTCAAAACAATCGTACATGTGTCATTACCAGAACAACTCCCTTGCCTCTAAGTCAAGTCCTTAGCTGAATTTTCAAACACCATTTAACAGCAGCCATCGTCATCGTTTACTATCATGTAACTTATTTTGTTTTTCAAAACTAGTCCTTAGCATGTAACGTATTTTGTTTTTCAAAGCTAGTCCTTAGCTGATTGTTGTTTCACGTTTCCTAGCGTCCACCGAAGAAGAAATTCTTGTTGCTTGCAGGCCAACAAATCTTGATTCTGCAAAAGGTATAAATCACCATTTAATCATTAACTTTATTTAAAGTAATTATCTGCTAAATGAGAGGATACCTGCCGACTTGTTATAAGTCACGTATAGGCCTATTTGAATTTGAGAACGCTGAAATTTCAAGAGAAGCTATATTTATAATTTTATTTAAGAATTGTCTACTACATGAGAATATACCTGCCGACTTGTTATAAGTCACGTATAGACCTATTTGAATTTGAGAACACGAAAATTTTAAGAGACGCTAATATTAACAATTGGAGAGAAACCCATAGCACATTAGTCTGAAAATAATCAAATTGGATTACTTACATTTGAATATTTCCGAAGTAAAATATGTAGACCTAAGATAATACGTTGGTTATTGAACACACAAATGATTGTAACGCATAAAGAATATTAAGCTGGCTTTCATTATCAAACAAAATTTCACATTAAAGAACGCGTAGAAACCTTGGTACAAATTGTTAATTAATGCAAGAATACACTTCCACTCCGTTTACAGCTTGATAAACTACGAAACTAATATGTAAATAGTACTATTATTTTTCATTGCCATTCTTCCTTTAATTTCATAGTACGACTACTTTTTCCTAAAACGTAAAACAGGATACGGTCAATGGTGATGTATACTTTCATCCCCTTCATAATCTTTTCGGCAGGATCCATCAGAAGGCAGGAGGGATCGTTGATCAGCTCAGCAGAACAGTTGGTCTTTCGGGGGAATCATGAATTCCCCTTTCAGATTAGGCCTGGATTGAAATTTGGCTTCAGGATGCTTACTTTCTAAGGCCAAAACAGCTGCATATGACGTCTGGCCTTGCGTTGCGACTGCCTTAAACTTAGGTAGCGTCTGGATATCATTTGTAGAGGTCGAATTCGGTGCTGAAATCGAGGGGCCAGAGACGACAAAGATGGTTTTCATGGCTTTCTTCCGCTTCTTGTGAACCATCTGGAAGTCTTGCTCGTCGAGGGAGGGCAGGTCCACCAGCTGGGGGCCAAGAGAGGTCGGTCGCTTCTCTGCCATCTCGAGAAATCACGACAGCCTTAGTAGACAGCCGATAAAGTAAACCGCTAAAGTCTTGTCTTAACTAAAATGATCACGCGAGACGTTTTATTGGTCAGAAACGGACATATAAGGAGGCTGTGCGGACGTAATTGTAGTGTCCGTCACGCGTACATGAAAAAAAAGGAGCGGACCCCGATTGTGATGGTGCTTTCTCGCACCTACAAATCTACATATAATTAAGCGTACAGGAGTGTAAATCCATGATGCAAACTACTCTACAAAAAGAGGTATATACGTTGGGAGGACGGACATTTCGGTGGAAATGCTGTCCTTACAAATTGATTATTGCAAACGTTAGTGCTAAATTATGATGGTGACCCTCAACCACTAAGATTAATGAAAACGACCTTCAAACTGAAGAAAAGGATTATCGATCTTTGATACACCTGAAAAACATGACTACTGAAAGTCTTTATAACGTATTTGCTGAAACGCTGGTTGCTTTTTAGAAGGAAATCTAACATATGCTGAGAATTGACAGAAAACAGCGTCTAATGTATATATTGTGACGAAGTGCCATTCATTAATTGTTACCTCACAACAGCCAGACACCTGAACCCTCATCACAGGTACCAAACGACTGAATACTCTAAAGGCAACATTGATCCCTTAACAGCTTACCAGTATTGCAGAAAATCAGACTAAGTTCATCAAAACAGGTGTGAGATAATCTTGTAATTAAATTAATTAAGGGGCATCACTCCAACAACTTTAAAATTCTAAGTATTTCCCTGATTTCAAAAGTCTAAGTACTTTCCTGGTTCTAAGTCACCTCAATTTAATTGAAGGAAAACAGATCAATTACCACTCTGTTTCTACCTAACATAAATATAATTATATGCTGGTATGTCTTGTTGAAAAGGATTGCTGCATCAGCTCCATTAATTTTGTATAGAGTCTTCTCTATTTTCCTTATTAAGGATTTCTCAATGTTGCTGAAACTGGCAAGCAACGTGCCAAAGGGGATTGTCAAATCCAGTGTAGTCATATTGAATTGTCTTTATTGCTGCTATATACATATATTACTGCTACAAGTTTCTCTCTCTCTCTCTCTCTCTCTCTCTCTCTCTCTCTCTCTCTGACGTTTCGCCCAGATCTGCCAGGGCATGGTCACAGCGATGGTTGCTGGAGGACTGAATCTTAGTGGTTGGTTTGGTGGTTGGTTAAGATTAAGCTGGCCTTATGCCAGCACGGGCTCTTGCTCTATAGCAGCCCGTAGGTCATATAAATATCTTGCAGGTCTCTTGGTGTTTGCAGATCAATGAATCTTGCAGGTCTCTTGGTGTTTACATCAAAGGTGAAAGGCCGATGGTTTGCAGGTGATTGTTGTTAAAGATGTCGCAACCCAGAGCTCCCCATGATCGATGCCAAGTGGATACAAGTGCATTGATACGACGTGGACACATCGCAACCCCAGAGAGCTCGTAGGCCACTCAGATACAGTGAGGAGATAGAATGACGTCGAAGAACCCGGACCCCTCCAGGTCCCGAATCCGCTAATCGGTCGAAAAGCGGACTCAGACCGAGTTCACCAGTCGGTTGAAAGGTGAACGAAGGCCATGGTCTTAGTGGTGAGTCCTTCTTAGTGTTTGTTGTTGTTGTTTAGGATTAAGCTGGCTTTATGCCAGCACGGGCTCTTGCTCATAGAGCGTTGTTGTTGTTGTTTAAGATTAAGCTGGCTTTATGCCAGCACGAGCTCTTGCTCATAGAGCAGCCCGTAGGTCATTTGAATTTTGGATGTGGAAAGGTGATTTTTAAGGATATGAGGTGAGCCTTTATTTATGATTCTATGGGTTATGCACGTGAAATGGTATGATTTGAAAAGGAAAGGAAAGGTGAACAGGCAAGGTTACAAACCCCTTTAAACCCTAAGGTACCCATTAGTAGGAGATAAAGATCGATAGTAGCGAGTCCTGGCGAGTCAGAGATAGCCAGTAAGGAAATCGAAAAATTTATAGTCGTAGAAAAACGGAAAAAAAAGCACATTAATCTATGGAATTCAAGTACCATATTTCACTTAACGACAATAGAATAAACAGCGCCGATCGTTAGTAATAGAGATTCGGCGAGAGAAAAACGAAATATTATAAGTTTAAGAGACTGCAAAACAAAAGTAAACAACAGCTTAAGCGGTAGTTAGAGTGACAGTTGAAATATTCGGTCGTTAGACGTGAGGCGGCCGAAAAACGGAGAGGAAAGGAGGATTGTTTAGTAAAAGAAAAAGCAGTTAATGCTATAAACAGCACTTTTCTCGAAGGAGGTCATCTGGAACCGATCTCTAGGTCCAACAGAACGTGGACGAGCTCAGAGAACAGTTGATGATCGTTCTATTGCTGAATGGGTAGTTGTCTTTGAGGAGTTCTGAATCGAAATTCAGATTGGAGGAAATCATCTGGGAGGGAGATCTCAAAGTTGAGGGCTTCCTGGAAGATCTCTGTAAACAGTCGGTCGTTGAAAGTGTAATGCTTGTCAGATAGAGCTCTATGAATGAAGGCATTGAATTCGTCATAGGTCATCAGGAGCTTGTTTATCCCCTGTTCTCCTACGAAGCGGAATTCACTTCCAGAGGCGACAGATTTGAGTTTTGCTTTGCCGGTCTGGACATCCATGTCTTTTTTGACTGGGAACTCCTCCGTTTGTGTTCCCATTTCCTTGTGCAAAATGGGAGCTACAGCCGGTGTCTGGATTTCCATTTCTTCGATCGTGGCTTCTTCTTCCGTCTGAGTTCCTGCTTCAACACGAGCAGGAGTCGGCATTGTCGGTGGTACAAAGGCTGGGGGAATAACCTGAGGGGTTGGGGGAAATGACTGAGAGGTTGAGGGAATAACCTTAGGGGTCGGGGGGGTTGGACGGGGTTTGGGAATTGGAGGTTGGAGGGAAGGAAAGGATGAAGGGTCTGGGATATGATGACGAGGTTTGGGGTGTTCTGCAGGGGAAGGTTGAAGAGTTTGTGGTGGAGGTGGTCGATTCGTTCTTGGATCGATACGTGGTTGGCATGGTGGTCGTCTTGGGGGCGATGGTTGTCGCTGTCGAGGTCTTGCTGGCGGTGGGGAAATGCCCTTTATCCTCCAGATCTTTTCTAGTCTTACAGGGCATCCCTTAAACCATGCGTGGTGCGACTGGTGGCAGTTGGGGCATCGGGCAACTGTGTGGCCCTTTGATTTGAATTTTTGAAGGCATACTTCAGTCTCGTGTCGCTGGCTACATATCCCGCAGACGTGGTGGGAAGTACACTCTCTCTTGTGATGGCCGTACCTCTGACACTTGAAGCACCTCAGAGGCTCGGGAACAAAGGCTTCCGTTTGATAGGTACCGAGGATTCCAAGATCTATACAGGGTGGGATTTTTCCTTTGAAGGTGGCTTCCACCTTCAGGGTTTCCTCAGTCGTCTCCATGTCTTTCTTCACAGTGCATCTTGTTGCACTCAGAACGTTCGGTACTTGCAGAATTCTGTCAATGGTGATGTACTTGGGGACTTTGCAAATCATCCCCTTCATGATTTTTTCAGCAGGATCCAGCAGAAGGCAGGAGGGATCGTTGATAAGGAGGTCAGCTGATCGTTTGTCCTTCGGGGAAATAATAAATTCCCCTCTCAAATTAGGTCTTGCATGAAGTTTGGCTTCAGGGTGCTTCTTTTCCAGGGCTAAAACAGCTGCATATGACGTCTGGCCTTGCGGTGCTACTGCCTTAAACTTGGGTAATGTTTGGAATTCGGTCGAAATCGGTGCTGGGTTCGGGAGGCGAGAGATATCAAAAATGGTCTGCAAAGCTTTCTTTCGCTTTTTCTGAACCATCTGGAAGCCCTGCTCGTCGGGAGAGGGTAGGTCCGCCAGCTGGGGGCCAGGAGACGACGGTCGCTTCTCTGCCATCAGTAAAATACCGTTAGGTCTCTAAAAATAGCTTGAATGAGGCAAGGATTACGTAGCACGCCTGTGCGCGACTATTACGGAACTGAAACATAGCAGCGTTGTTGTTGTTTAAGATTAAGCTGGCCTTGTGCCAGCACGGGCTCTTGCTCAATAGCAGCGGTGAGTCCTTCGCTATATATCATGGTCGTGCGGGCGCTCACGGATGCTCCTGCAGGACCCGGAGGGTGCACGACTTTTCATTGGCTGGCGGCCAGGCGTCGGAAATTCTCGAGGCGCGTTGATCTTCTCAGGTGTGTTGCGTCACCTGGAGCCGAGTTTTCATTGGCTGCGACCGTGGTGACGTCACTCCTGGTATTGGTATTTCTACCAACCTCTTCGATATTGGTCCCGTCCTGGGCGCTGGTGTTCTCGTCTGGAGGAGGGGGGGGGCTGGGTCTTCCTTACACAGGTGGGCGGTGGGCAGCAGGAAGGGTTCCTGTGTCGTATTAAGGAAGGGTTTTTGTTCAAGGATGAATAAAGCCTCAAGGAGGCGTTAGGCGGTCGCTGATCGGGGGCTCTTCGAATTATCTTTTGTGTTTTTTACAATATCCTCACGCACGACTGTGCTGTTGTGCGGTGAGGGCGTGGTGTTTTATGGCACCGTTCTGGGCGTGACAGGAGATCCTCTAGACAGTCGTACGTTGTCATACCGATATAAACTCCAGGACATCCTTGGATAGGGCATGTGTACCGGTAGACGACGTTATTCTGCTTCAGGGGATCTCCTGCGGGCGGGGTAGGGTTATTCCTCATAATCAGGTCCCTTGTTCGTCTGTTCTTATAATAGAATATAAGAGAGAGCCTCTTCCCTTCCTCCACGGGGTGGGGGTGACGTTCTCTTCTACAATCTTCTTAATGGCATATCTCCTCTTCTTTGTATCCGTGGTGCATGAAGGACTTGTAGAAAATACGTATATCCTCGGAGGGGGGATTCTCTCTATTCTCTCCGTCCTCCATGTAGTACCATTTGTTTAAGGCTGTTCTGATCTCCCTGTTGATCAGCTTGTTGGTGTAACCGTTGTTGATCATCATTTGTGAGGCTCGGTCCAGTTCTGCGTGGGTGTCCTGCCACGCTGAACAGTGCGTTAAGGCCCTCTTCACGAAGGCTCTGACGGTGGTGGTCTTGAACCTCGCAGGACACTCACTCTCTCCATTTAAGCAAAGTCCCAAGTTAGTAGATTTGGTGTAGACGGTGGTGGTCATCTTCGGGGTAGTCTTCGTAATTAGGACGTCGAGGAAGGGGAGCCGAACTTCGCTGCTAAATTCAATTGTGAAATTAAGGGCGCTGTTGCGCAGGAACTGTATATGCTGGTATGAAAATAAACACTTAGAAAAATTTTAAATACTAAAATTTAATATTCTCAAAATTTATAAGGGAAATTCACAATATCAGGGAAAATTACTGTTACTTGAAAACAAAGTAAAGTTTAATTCTTGAATTAAATTAAGTAAAATTAAATCAAAATTAATTTATCACAAAATTCAAGAAAATTAATTCAATCAAAATTCAAAAGTGTTTGGCAATAATTGAAATTTGGAAATTATTTCACAGGTGCTAAACAGCAATAAAACTTGAAAAGATAAGTAAATGCAAATTAATTCACAAGTGTTAAATTTAATTAAATGTGCAACGATTAAGTAATGAAAATAACTAAGGTAATTAAATTGTGAATGTAAATGAAAACAGAAAAATGTGGAAAATACCAAAATTGCAAAAAGTATTAATCACACAGAATATAGAATAAAAAGACACACTTCAATAAGAAAATGGATAAATGCACCAAAAATAAACACTTCAATAAGAAAATGGATAAATGCACTTCAAATGAAACAAACACAAAAATTTGCAATGTGTAAAAATGTAAATCTTTTCACTCAAACAATTGTAACTATTAGTTATTAGTTCTCTAAACCATCGTAACCAATAGTTATTAGTTTTTACCAAACCATCAAAACCATTAGATATTAGTTGCAACTAATAAAAATATAACACTTTACCTTCTTGGTTTACCAATTTTCTTTCTCTGCTGCAGCTTGTTTCACTCTCTCACAAAAACAGTCGCCATTACACACAATGTTTGTTTGTTCAGATTCCACAAAACACTAATACTAAATAAACTAAGAAATATAAAATCTGAAATCTACAAGTTGCGAGTGACCAATTTAAGTTACGTTAACATAATAAAAAATAGAATAAATAATTAAATTAAATAAATAATTAAATAAAATAATTAAATTACATAAATAGATAAATAATTAAATAACAAAATCAAAGAATAAAATAAATAAAATAATAAATTAAAAAAAAATAAATAAAATAAATAAATAACTAAAAAATAGCATAAATAATAAAATAAACAAATTAAATAAATAACAAATAAATCAATAAAAAATAAAGCAATAAAGAATAAAATAAAAAAGAAAAATAGAATAAATAAAATAATGAAAATAAAACAATAAATAACTCAAATAAAAAAATTAATTAAATTAAATAATTTAAATTTCAATCCAATTTAAATGAAATAAATTAAATTTTAATACCAAAAAAATAAATAAATCAAAATAAATGAAATTAAATCAAAATAAACAAACAAACAAATAAATAAATGAATAAAAAAAAATTATATAAAAAATAAAATGAAATAAAATAAAAAATAAATACATTAATTAATTAATTTTATTAATTAAATAAATTAAATACTTAAATTATGTAGAGGAAAAGACCCCATATAGACTCCACTTTTCTAGCCCCGCCCCCCGCCCCCCACCCCCCAAGGGGCGTGGGCTACCCCCCCTCCCCCCTCCTGATTGGCTCATGTACGTACGTGAGGCCTAAAAAGGGGCGGGACAACCCCCAAAACCCCCAAAAGGGGTGTGGCCACCCGGACCCTGACCCCATATAGACTCCACTTGTCTGGGGGGTGTGGCCACCCTGACCCCATATAGACTCCACTATTCTGGGGGGCGTGGCCACCCCTGACCCCAAATTGACTCCATTTGTATTATAAGCTCATGTACGTACATGAGCTCATAATTAACTCCATTATGTATGATAAGTTCTATGTACGTACATGAGCTCATAATTGACTCCATTTGTCTTACAGCTCATGTACGTACATGAGCTCATATTAGGGGGGGTGTGGCCTCCCCCTAAACCCCAAATCGACTCCACTTTTCTACCCCTGTGACGTCACATAACTATAATGGGAATAAAACCATCTTTTTCAACCCTCCACTATTCTGGGGGCGTGGCCACCCCTGACCCCAAATTGACTCCATTTGTATTATAAGCTCATGTACGTACATGAGCTCATAATTGACTCCATATGTATGATAAGTTCATGTACGTACATGAGCTCATAATTGACTCCATTTGTCTTACAAGCTCATGTACGTACATGAGCTCATATTAGGGGGGCGTGGCCTCCCCTAACCCCAAATTGACTCCACTTTTCTACCCCTGTGACGTCACATAACTATAAGGGAATAAAACCATCCTTTCAACCCTCCACTATTCTGGGGGGCGTGGCCACCCCTGACCCCAAATTGACTCCATTTGTCTTACAAGCTCATGTAACGTAACATGAGCTCATATTTTAGGGGGGCGTGGCCTCCCCTAACCCCAAATCGACTCCACTTTTCTACCCCTGTGACGTCACATAACTATAAGGGAATAAAAACCAACATTTCAAGCCCTCACCCCAAATTGACT
This sequence comes from Macrobrachium nipponense, assembly GCF_015104395.2. Classification (NCBI taxonomy): domain Eukaryota; kingdom Metazoa; phylum Arthropoda; class Malacostraca; order Decapoda; family Palaemonidae; genus Macrobrachium; species Macrobrachium nipponense. The sequence continues at coordinate 85,101,053 of NC_061107.1, forward strand.
CCACTATTCTACCCTGTGACGTCACGTAACTCTCTGGGAATAAAACCATTCTTTCAACCCCTGACCCCAAATTGACTCCACCTTTCCTACCCCCTGTGACGTCACGTAACTCTCTGGGAATAAAACCATTCTTTCAACCCCTGACCCCAAATTGACTCCCACCTTTCCTACCCCCTGTGACGTCACGTAACTCTCCGGTAATAAAAACCAACATTTCAACCCCTCACCCACATTGACTCCACTATTCTACCACTGTGACGTCACGTAACTCTCTGGGAATAAAACCATTCTTTCAACCCCCCGACCCCAATTGACTCCACCTTTCCTACCCCCTGTGACGTCACGTAACTCTCCGGTAATAAAAACCAACATTTCAACCCCTCACCCCAAATTGACTCCTATTCTACCCCTGCTACCCTGACGTCACATAACTCTCTGGGAATAAAACCATTCTTTCAACCCCTGACCCCAAATTGACTCCACCTTTCCTACCCCCTGTGACGTCACATAACTCTCAGGGAATAAAAACCAACATTTCAACCCCCACCCCAAATTGACTCCACTTTTCTACCCCTGTGATGTCACGTAACTCTACGGGAATAAAACTTGACCCCACCCTGACCCCAAATAGACTCAGTTCACTGTTTTTTGCGACTCATGTCCCCTTTAATTGTTTTCAAAGTAACCGGGACGTTTACCTCATCCTCCTCCTATAAAATCTCTATATATGTCATATTGCGAATATACTCTCTCTCCCTCCCTCCCTCCCTCCTCCCTCCCTCCTCGCCCTCTCCCTCTCTCTCTCTCAGCCGTTACATTTTGTTTTATATATATACACACAGCTGCTTAGATATTCAGAGTATCATGATAAAAGGATATTTGGCGACTGACTTCATCCACATGTGATATCTCCCCCAATACCATATCAGAGTCAATGTTATCTGATGATGAATCACGCACACACCACACTATATGAAAAACGAGACCTTATCGCCATATTTGCCCAGGCTGACTTCACGCCAACGTGAAATTTTATTTTTATTTTTCATAGAATTTGAGTCATAATCTAGGTGGCGAACACAAGGACAAAGGTACACATTTCAATTTTGTTTATTTATTATACAGAGTTTGAAAGAGGTTGAAAAATCAAATTACAGACGGAATTGTTATTTTATATTTATAACCAATCCTAAATACAGGGGAATGATTAATATTCCATACAAATACATACTTAGAAAACTGTACAAACACGAACGCGATAATATGCGCATTCGCTTTTTCAAAAACAATACTTCAACGAACAAACTACGGCTTACTATATATTTTTCTAACCTGTTCCTTGACATCACACCCCTTAGTATATACCACAAACATCTTCTCCAGCCACTTTCCCGACCGTGTATCGAAGACGACGACGTTTCATCTAACACCTCAAAGCTTTTAAATTTAGCTAACAAGTTTTTTCATATATAAATCTTCCACACACCTCTCCTCCAACAGGGATAAATTCTTTTTCATTATAGCCACGCAGCATATTTTACCAATTTTGCTCATTTCATCATCTGAATGTAGCTAACAGGTAAATATTGATTCAACCAAGTCGTATTAACCAGTCCGCTCTGACCGATGCCAGCGGGAAGATAACATATTTGGCATAGTCATACGATGATTTAAATAATTCTTCCTTCAATTTCTTGACCGAAGAAAAAAAGTGATTGAAACCTCATCTGTTTGGTATCTCTGCCCAAACGATCGGCGTGATCTTCATCTTTGGAATAAGCCACGCTCTTTTTGCGCGTATTCATTATCTTCAATGGGGGCACCAATACCGTATTGTGTTAATAGGTACTATGGTGGGTAGATCAACCTTCTTCGTCGCATTCCCAAGATGTGATATTTTCAGGTCTTTTCACAATGGCGGACCCTTCAATACCCCTATCACGAAGACAGGCATATGATGCACCGTGCGAGAATATCGAAAACCTGCCAATTCGGCATATGGGATAAGCTCGAATGACGTCCGCCACAACACCGTAATTCCTGCTGTCACACAGTTAGTGGCCACTACTAGACACATATTCCTCTTCCTGAACTTATTTTCGGACAAGTTCCCGAAAACTAACTTACAAGAGGAGGCTGATGAAGCCATGGCGAGAGTTCACGTCTTGATGTGACAATCCTTCAAGAGATAATGAACTACGAAAGCCCCGCTAACCCAAGACCCCTTTATCACAATCACTGATTACAAACCTGTTTGTGACGAAGCATCAAGCCTCTCCCAGCAATGATTCAGACTAACATGAATAAACAAGTCCTATCATTCCCCTCACCCTCAGGGGAAAGGTCATCCACACATGACTCATTTTATCAAAATCAGTATCACTCCAGACAATGTTTCTCGCAGACACGAATAAACAAGCCTTATCATTTCCTCACAACAAAGGCCGTCCACACACACACACACACCACACACACACACACACACACATATGACTCATATATAAAAACTTCCACACATCTTTCCTCCAATGGGGATAAATTCTATCGCTACAAAAGGCGTGAACTTCATCTTGGAATACAATACTTCATCGAAACATCATATGTCACACCTGATTATTACTTCCCAACTGTACACCATAAATACAACCGACAAGGGAAAATTGATGTTATTCCTTACCCAAAGTGTATAGAGTAAGTGCAACACACCAACCCTCCGTCCCTACAAGTATTTTCTTCTTGACCGAAACGTCATTTCCCTCCGTCACTATTCAGTAAGTAGCATATAAAACACTTTCCATTTACTTGAACATAGAGTATAGTAAATATTAAAAACAGCAATAAGATTCATCTGTATATGGAATAGATATTCTTATAAAATAATGTACCCGTTGAAAGAAGCGGAATATATAAAACAGTCATTCTTCCTCCCTTTCAGATATGGGAAACATAACTCCCTAGTATGTGAACTGTCAGCCGACGAAGTAGCCACCCTCAAGTTCAGACACCATTACTATTATGGTGTTTGGGAGCCCCAAACAAACTCATTTATTAGGAATGGTGAAAACGGGTTCATGACCATGAAGCAGGAGAAGAAGAAGAAGAAGTAGCAGGAGATGCAACAACTTTTTTTTTTTTTTTTTAACCACTGGCAGCCCACAACCAGTGCAACCCCACCCCGAATCAACTTCGCCACCACCCACTACTGAAGGAAACCGAGCAACCCGGTGAAGGTATTTTGTAAAAACCGATGTGTTAATAGTTTAATTTAATTTAAATAATAGTTCCTGATTCCATAGAAAACACCGCACTCTTTTTCATCCGTTTGTTGAGGTTTTTCCTGTTTTTCAAATTTTTTTTTTTTCCGTTCAAATTGCATTTGGGCATAGTTAAAAAAAACACCTATATAATTATTCATAAGGATTTATTGACCACCATAAAGAGTTTAGCAAAATTCAATACACTAATCCCGCTGTCAGACCGTCTCCAGCACGCATTCCAATATAAACTTCCACGTGTATCCTTATTTTTAACCTGAATATGCCGAAAACGTTTAAGAGGGAAACCGAACTAAGACGTCTTAGCAGATTAAACACCGACCGTTTCATGGGCGAATGCTCCTCCACAGCTCCATCCTGAAATAAGTAAAAAAGAAATTATGTGATTGGAAGGTGTATGATACATATATAGGTAATAATATCCTTAATAGGAAATGTAAATGGAGTAATATTCAAAATCAAAAGAAAAATATGCATTTACCTTAGTTTTGTTCAATATGCGGAGTACATTCCTTGTACGTTTACGTAAAGCACGTTTTGACCCCCGACCTCCAATGTGAACCATTTTAAACTTTTTCAAATATTTTAAACTAATATCCCGTTATCCCCATTTATTCATTGTACCATCCCAAACGAGTGAATGAGGAATACATTTTGTTTTTATTTAAGGATAATACATGTCTTTCACACCACGGGATGACCTCACGCAATGAACAAAAAAACTAACGTAAACAGACCGGCAACTTGTACGATTTATTCAGGTTGGTATTTTGTTTTATTAGGGCTATATAGGTTATATTCGGGATGCGCCATATATAAAATTTAGAGAAGTCATTCGAATAAACTTTTGTTGGGATTTTATACCGTAACTCTCAAAAAAAGAAGATTATATTTCTAGGTGGATTTTTCCACGTTAAAACATACCCAAGATTGGACCAAACAATATTAATATCAGTAGACGAAGATAATGTAATTAGATCTTAAAAACAACTAAAGGGTTTAATTTCTACTTTTCTGGCAATGTCAATAATCCTACTTTCAATCCGAGCGAAACACCACCTAAATATTTAAAACCCGGTCACCTGGAAGTGAACCTTTTAAACTTATTTCAATTTCTTTTGTATCCATTCCATTTAAACCCCTAAATACATCACCTGGTAAAACCCAATATCCGCCATCCACCGTTTAAAATACCCCTTGGTATCCCCGCAAAAAGTAAAATAATGCAAAGGGCTTAGGCGCTTAGCCGTACCCAGCCTGATCGATATTCGCAGGTTTTCCGAAATTTCCCACTGGCATGGAACTCTTCAACATCTTCCACCGTCAACAAAATTAAACAGCCAGTAAATATGCTCTAAACCATTTTTAAAAAAACTATCATAAGTGATCGGGGAGATTATACCCGCCACCCCCTATACTTTTTCTGCGTCTCGTGATATAATTGGCATGATGGTATTAGGGAAACTACATTGAATTTTATTAATACCGTTATTCCCACATTAACGGTAATATGTATATTATTTAAATCGAAAGGATTTGAAATATAGGACTATTGGTCGCGTAATTACCTGAAAATGGTTTCCATATCAAATCATGGCCAATGGGTGATTTTTTTCAGGTATACAACTGTTTAAAAAGGCTGATTCAATTTAAATCGATTTTCATTTTGCCCAATAACGTTAATGTTCTTGTATAAAGTTTCTTATCAAATATATATTGTAATAAGGATTAACTGCCTATCGCCTCATTTTAAAGCCGGACATTGCGTTATAATGGGGGTTGGCAAAGGTAACTTCTATCGATCCATAAATTTAGCCTTTTTTGTTCTGAACATTTGCAACAATTTTAAAATGTCCGTCTGTATGTGGGCGCCCATAAAACCAAGCTATTATTCGCTAATTCGAGCCTCAAGTCTCAAATCAACCTGAATTCCAGTAAATACATGTCTATAGTCGCTATATCCAAAACAAGAAGTGGAAAATATGGTATGCACGCCCCCTCGGTTTTTTAATGTCACCCATAACTTTCGTCCTTCCCACCTGCCGGTTTGACCGAAGGTACCGGCTGTAAAATTTGCCGAGTTACCCCACGTTGTTGTTACAATGATTAGTCATCGTATAAAAATCCCGCCCCGACCGGTTGGTACGGTAATTGTCGAGGGTTTTATCATTTTTCAACATTTTTATATATGATTTGATAAGTTTAAAATATCAGGACAGGATTCCACCAACTTTTCATTCAAGAAAACGGAAGGCGGATTTTTAAATAATGTATTACTAAATACCATTAACGACGGCCCACTTGGAACAATCATCCGCTAATTGCGCACTCGTCCCTATCAATTGGAGATATTAATTAATTCTAAAGCTATACTTGACAAATCTAAGAAAAAAGTGTGCCACCCCAGTTAATGCGAAATTCTATAGTATTTTTATTCAGGATAGGAACCTTGATTTATGGAAATATTACAAGGGTGTAAAATCCAGTCCCTTTCCTTTGAATTAATTGTAAGTTTCAATAATTCTCCGTCTTTTATTACCATTCGGGAACAATTCTGATATACCCGCAATATACGATGAAAAACAGGAACTTGTGATTAACCAGTTTTCCGGGTATGTTAGGAACTAAGCGCTAGCCAATTTTATTTTGTTTTTGTTTTATATAATTTTTAGCTGAAGGGTAGAAGAACGAGTGCGTACCCGCCAAATGGTCAATTGATGAATGAAGTTAACAAAAGATCGTTACCCACGTCCTTATTAATTTATTTACTCCTAGCTTTAACTCCGTGTGGACCCTTCCTCTTCCTCCGTTTTTTTCTTTCCTTCCCACACACTTCGACCGTCTAACTAAAACGTTTTTCACTGTTTTCTTCCGTCTCGTTCTCCCTTCGTCCTTCCTTCCAGTACCTGCTTCAAAAATTCGTTGTCCCGGGTAGGTTTTGGGGAGGGCCCCCTTATACCATTTACGTTTTATGGATTTTCATTTTAAATTTTAAAGGTAAACCGCTTTTTGTTACCATATCAGATAACACAGATCTACCGAAATTCATTAAACTGAAGGTTTTCGCCGGCGTTAAATAAAAGGTGGAAAGCACTTTCCGTGCAATACCTACTTATGGCCGAAAAAAAAAGAAAAACCGCTTCCCCTTCTTGCCGGCGGGATAGAAAATAGAAAAACGGAAATATCCTCAAATTCCCGCTCCTCTCCTTAATAAATGGGTCTGATAAAAATAAAAAAGTTTTTTTAAATTCCGCCTCTGAAGGCGGCGCGCAATACAACTCTCATTTTGTTACTGTTTTATACTATTCCCCAAAACAATTTTTGAAGTTGAGCTTGATTCGCAAGTTCTAGTTGAACTCCGAGGGGGTTGTTTACCGATCACGAATAAGGAATGGCCAAGGGTGAACATCGAATTATTATACCTCCCCTATTTCATCTAATTTTCCTCTAGGTTTTTATACGGAGCAGGCAAGTAAACACTCGAGTCTTTATTGAAATGTAAAAGGAGGTAGAAAAAGGAGGGTTGACCATTTTGATCCGTGATAAAAGATAGAAATCTGATCCAAAGATGTTTCGTGTTCCAACAACTTTGTAGGACTGTAGTTATTATGTATTTTCCTTTCCTCTACCACTTGCTAAAGTAAAGTAAAACAGTCCAATATGAATTTGACTAGTCTCCCGCCAAAAATCGTCGGTTGAACTATATCCGTATACCAACATATTATATAAATCCTACCCCACAATTATTCAGGTAAATAGAATCAAGGGCAAAACGTGTTGAATTATCAGTTCAACGCCCCCCCCCCCCCCCGCCAATTTAATATTTCATAACCGGTTATTAAATATGAAAACCTAAATAATTTCGCGGCGGGCTTTTTCCAGGGGGGCGTAAATTTGACGTATATACTTTTTAACCGGTCCCCCGATTCTCAAGTTTCTCTCTCTTGATACGTTGGATTATAGTAATTCTTCTTAAATCTTTCTCCAATGAAATATAAACGTTTACTAGTTAAAATCAATTTTATGAAAATTATCACCGTTAATAAACTTTAAGTTAATCAATTACACGTCCTTATTAACGAGCTCTCAACTAGTCTCTTCATATCCCCCGCTAACATTGCTTATTCTCGGTCTATACAAATTATGTTATGCCTTATCACGTTTATGACGCTCTGTAATAAAACATTCTAGGAGTGAATAAATCATCTTTGGATTTAATATATAGGCAGTAATAACTCCCCCGGTGGAACATGAATCGAAAGCTAAACCTACTTCATATTCAAACCCCATTAGGGTAACTAATATATGGTGTATGGTAATTCTATTGGCAAATTTCGAAGGTGTATTTTTGCGTATACGTGGTCCCTAAACAGCCGAGAACACTGCTCAAAATATATAGTGTGTTCACCAGCCATGTCGGTTTAAATTACCTACGACGGGATATGATTATGTCACGTTATGGTCATTTATAAGAAAAGTTTCCGATAGCGTTTTATCTAGGTCTTATCTGCAAGACTGGCACGATAGAAACCCCATTTTCAGTTAAACATTATTTCTTCACCGTTTCTGATCTGGAAGACATCGATAGTAATGTAATCCAATACGTCAATGGTTTATTTAAATCGGTTTTTAAAATGGCATTATGCGGACCGTTTACCACATTGCACATCCTAACGGTGAAAGTAAGTCTAAGAGATTAACCATTTTCGTTTTATCACCCCAAATATGGTAGGTTGAACGAATACCCGAATACCAGGTAAACCGTATTCAACGCCCCCTGCTGGAATATATTTTCTACTGTGATGAGGCGTCTCAACGCCCCACCCGCAACTGCTATATTCAAATAACCTGACTTTTTCATTGAAACCAAACATATTAGCTGCTTTAGCCACTGAGTTTTTAATCGTAATTAATTGAATCTAAATCATATCAATACTTTGGCTGGCCTCCTGCATCGATATGTGGAATGGCTCATTGCTCTTCGTGTCATCGTTCCTATGAGGAATAAACCGTCCCCTGCGATAGCCTCCGCGAAATATGTTTCTCCGTAAAATTCAGATAACTTGTTCAAATAAATTTCCCGTATTAAACGCTACTAGTCATGACATTTCATATCACCAACCCAACAAACCCGCAAATGGACTTCAATAAATAATACAAGTATCGTGTAAATGCGGTTTCCCCCATGTCTGACTCATTTATAGGAATCGGCGTTAAAGTTGAAATAGTAAAATTCAAACGTCTTGGTGGTTTAATAGCGTAATAATAATTTCGGGGAAGAATGGACTCCCACTAGACCCCACTCATCAATTCCACTCCTTTCGGTAATGATTATAGGACCGGCTTAACCTATTGGTAAATTTAGGCCACGCCCGATTTTCTGGAAATGTACCTATACAGGCATTTGCTTTCTTAAACGTATATGATGTGATCGCCCACCACCATAGTTGAATGTAGACTGTAATGACTAAACAATGGGCATCGGGTTTGTTTAATAATATAGTACATAAAAACCTCCACGTTTTCATGTTATTGTCACACTTTATTCATGGAATTTGGTTATCACACAGATTGTCACGTCATTCAAGAAAATGTTCCAAGCCTCTAACCTCCAATGATGAATCATCCTCACCACCCTACCGACTCCAGGTAAAAATACTTATTATTATTATTATTATTATTAGTTATTATTATTATTATTATTATTATTATTATTTATTATTATTATTATTATTATTATTATTATTATTATTATTATTTATTACTATTTATTGCAGTTTTTGCAAGTTATTATTATTAAAAAAAAAATTTTATTAATTATAATTACACGTTCAAACTCCCCGGTGCTTATTTAAAATTATCCTTTACAAGATCCCGTTCGCTGAAGAACTTCCCATTAAAGATGAAGATTTGATGGGGGGCGGGTAAGTAAAATAATAACTGAAGCATCGCGCGTTGGTGGAGGTTGTAGGAACCCAGAAGGGGATCTTCACTCACGAGGGTAAAGAACTGGAGGGTAATAAGGTAGTTGAGTAGCATTAATCATTCTATGGCGGCCGCAGTAGGGTTCGCCACATTGACGTGGCAATGAAGGTTAAAGTAGTAGCATAAACCCCGATTACGCGAAAGATGTGCAACAGTAAACGTTCCTCGAAAGAGGGTATTCGATTCGGCTATGTCTATACTTGTGCGTTTATTATTTCACCAAGCGTGAAGGCATGCTAGGCGACCATGAATGAAAAAACAAAAGTGCTTTTCCCCTTGATGTAATGTAACTACCACCCACCCCTTCACTACGATTGTACTCGAATACTATGGACTCCATAGGAGGGAGGCCATTGAGTTTTATAGCTAATAACCTTGGAAAGAAAGAGCTTCCAACCGTAACTGAGGGTTCGGGTTTGGTGTATGACCTCGCTAGAATAGGGTTGAACTTTCATATCACGCGGCGTGGAGTTAGTGATATTAATAACTTCCAGGTTGTGTTCCATCCCAAAGGGAGTCCGCGGTAGTGATCAGGTTTATCAATATTCAAGTCCGGGTACAACTGGTGTCCGTTACAATGCGCTAGAAGCGTAACGTTTGTACTGCGAGTATAACCTCCTCCCACACGTATTAACCAACCTCCCTCGGTGTCTTAATGAGGAGGATGGGGATGGGGACCATTTAAATTTCTAAACAAAACATCGCCAGTATATGCCGTTGGGACCCCATGACTCTTTCAAAACATTAGAAAAGGGGAATAACCTCAACAATTATATCTGTATAAAATTATTTAAGTTGAAATTATCATGGGAAACAGCGGAAAAAACAGTTGGGACGGTTACATCTAGCGATGGAAAGGTGGTAAACCCCCAAACGTCCCTCATGTTGGTTCCACGTTGTTATTAACTCACTGGACGACCACGTCGCGTTGATTAAAGATATTGTTGGCATTCGTGAAGAAGTTTCCGACCCACGGAATTCAAGCAGGGCGGGGGCGGGGGAATTGAGCAGCGCGGGTGGTAATGTTGTTACAATTGTTTTGGACTTTGTTTAATTAGTTCCACCATCCGTTGAGGCGCCACACAAGGACCCAGGCCCTGTACTGCTCGAACCACTGTCGAATACCCAGAACCCGGCCAATTTGTAAAACAGTTTTTTTTGTACTAAAGTTAAAGCTCCTGCTGCCAATCTCGCACATGGCTTTCCATGGATTGTTTGAGGCAGTATAATATTCAAAACCGAAAAGGACCGGAGAAGACGATCCGAGAATAGTATACTCGGACAGAAAGCTTTCGCTTACTGCTACGTGATCGTTGACGGTAGAACGGGGTGGGCAATATTGCTACCCATAGACCTAACGTTCACGGAGAGCAAATGCGTTTTTTGATGATTGTTGTTTCAGGAAAACGTGAACCTCGGGACTGGGCGTTATTGCCGAGTGAACAAATGCGTGCGTATCCTTTACATATGAAGTCCTGAATCCAGGCCCGATAAAGTTTGAAAGCGGCGCACTCATTGCGGAGGATGTAAACGTCGAATTCAAGGCTGGAAGTCACGAAAATGCGACATCCACGCTCATTTTGTGGCACGGGGACAACTTTGTGGTTTGTACGGCTTTGTGGTCAAACGGTGTTAATTTGAATATGCAATTTAAAAGGAGCCAAGCTTTAACATGTTGTTTCGTACACAATTTGTCATATGGACATTCGCCCTCTGGTCTTGCAAAGAGGCTGGGGGCTCAAGACATGATGATTTTCAAATTCTGAAAACGCCGTTGAGGGTTAGTAAATTTTACCTTCGGCCAGGAAATCGGGACAATCTGAGATTCAGTGGATAGCAAAAACAACGTGATTCGGGGGTGGACCCCTTTTCTAGTCTTCGCCTCGAGTCATATCAAACAGAAACGGTTCCCCTCGAATCGCACGTCAGTTGTTAACCCCAGTATTCTCGGGATTGTCTCTATTTAGTTTTTCGGGTACGGGTAAACAGTACTAAACCTTATGATTTAGGTGTTACGGGCTTCAATATTCCTGCGGAAAGCCCGGCAGATCCCTTCTCGAGGAGTTTTGTGTTCGATTCGGAACGTTACGGGAGAAAGAAACCCTTTCCAGCGGGGGAGCTATGCACAACGTGGTCAAGGTTTTGGAACGCCGTAATTGTGCAACCCAATCTTCTTTAGATTATACCGTTTTTGTATTTGTTTAATGGATGTGGGTGCTTATTAATCGGACGTTTATTTAGCTTGGAGGAAGGCTGCCATGGTGCAATTCGGGACTAGAACCCTGCCCGTTAACCTGAGCTTCTACCTCTCTCTCACTCGATGCTTTCCTCTATTCCTCTAAAATTCGTCCCCCCTCCCCCATTTGCATTTCGCCTTGGTGAACTCTATCATTAATTTGTTTAAAAAGACATCCGCGGCGGTTTTGTAGTCTAGTTCGAAGGCAATGCGTAGCTAATAATCCAGAGTTAAATTCCCAGTTTTAGGGTGGGTGATCCTCAATCGTACATTTATTATTAAGGTTGGACTTCACCAGGTTTGTATCCCACAGGTCATGAGTAAATACAAAATGCCCTTATGGGTGAAAATAACTGAACTTTCCCCGCCTGTCGAATTAGAAAGTTTTATTTTGTCGCTAGCGATATTACCGCCATTGATTCACAGGGTGGAAATACGGTTATTTTTATACTACTGCTCGATACCAAACCAGTTTTAGACTGGGAATGTTTGCTCTACAGACGGGACTATCTCCCTTCTCCGCCATTCATCACATGAAGTTGTGACTCCCACCAGGATTTCTAATCGCCCGCTATTGTAAAAACCTAATGAATTAAGGTTCAAGGTGAAAGCTACCCAACGAAAAATGTTTAAGTTTGACGGGTACGCATTTAACCCATTGCGCCGCCCTAATCACATTGATCTGTCTTCCGTTATTACAAACGTTTGATAAGGCTTCGGTCTCGAAGTGAATGGTAATAAGGGAAAGGTTAACAAATTCAAACAGGATTTTTTGTGTTTATTTGAGGGAATATATTTCTGGAGAATGCCGAAAAAAAGGCGGGTGCTAAAAGAGACCGATCCGACAAGAGGAACACCATCAAAATCATAAGATGAAATGGTCTTTTGTTCGGTGGTCACTATTAAAAATTCATTGGAATTATTCTACCCTCGAACTGTCGTCCCCCACCACCGGTGAATCCTCTCTTCTCAGGAATGTGTCCAAACACACGTACAAGTCTTTGGAAAACTGGGTAACAGACAGGTACATTGTAAACCATTGCAAAGAGTCCTGTTATGGCTGAATCCCGATTTATATCGGTTTCAGTCTACTAGGACATGGCGAAAAGGATATGAATGTATCGGCGTTCCTATTACGACGTTTCGTCGAAAGCAGTATTGGACACCGAGTTCAAGCTCCTTTAATACCGACAACTGACAGCTTGATCTTTTTCCCTGGTGACTGATAACCACTCAATCGGGAACTGAAGGGTGTGCTCAAACCCTACATGGATTTGAGTAATTTCCCCAAAAACTCCACGAATTGTAATGATGGCCGTCACGTAAGGGGGAACTCGGGTTAGTGAAGGTTGAAAACGGGGGGGCTGAACTCATGAGGGAATTTATTCGGCGTTAAACCTAAAGGTTTTATTCGTTATCTGTACCGGAAAACCTAGTCGTTAGTAAATACCCTTGAAAGGTGTACAAAGGATGCCGGCAAAAAGACCATTCCACATGACCAGTATCGAGCTGTAATCGAAAAGAATGAGCAATTTACTTGTAATACTCGTGTGCACAATTTGGCAAAGAGTAGGAGGCACGATTGTGTCATACGAGCCAGTGAAAGGTTATCTCTCTGTCCTTTAGAAGGGTACAAGAGAATATAATTTGTGACACCGTTATAAATCGTTTGGCCGTAATGGACCATCCAGACATTGGGGTGGAAAGGATGGTATAGCGGAGGAGGAAGGGGGGGGGGAAGGGGGTGGGGACGGGGGAGGGGGAGGGGGAAGGGAGGAGGAGGATCGTAGAAAAAAAAGAGGGTAGTGGGTGGCGCCGGTAGTTGCCGGCTAATCTCTCCAACTTTTAAATATTCCCGCTCCATAGCACCTCGGAGAATTCCTACGTACTCCTATTCCTCCGACCATACATCCATCCCACGTCATTTTCCCACGGGTTGAAAAGGGGATGTTCAAAACGATCGAAGAGGAGAATAAGTAAAAAATATACGCTGTTAATTGCCTCTCTCTCTTCGACGTCTTTGGACTTCTCCTCGGACGGGAAATGGTTTCACCCTCTCCTCCTCAGTTAAACGGGGGCGTATCACACCTTGAGCCGGGTGTCATTAAGTTTTGTTATATTTTACTTATATTTTATTTTCTTCTTATTTCATTATTTTAATTTAATATGTTTATATTGGTATATAAAATGAATGTTTTTATTTTTTATGATAAGAATCATACTACACAAGTTAGTTTTTTATTATTTTATTTTGAATTATTATATTTAATTTTTTATTATAGTTTGCATTTTTATACTTTAACGTTCTATTTTTATATTGTAGGAAAAACCTTGTATGTATTTCATTATGGAAAATTAAAACAAATATTAGTTGCCGTCAACTTCCATTCACCCTAATTATTATTAAGGCTGTATATAAAAAGGAAAAAAGTAGCGGTTACGTAAAGTACACAACTATAGTCTTAAACTTCTTTAAACGCTGCTAACATCATGGCCCCGCGACAGGTCCCTTCCCTTTGCCCTGGCAGTTGTTCGAACCCAGTTGCGCTCAATCCCGCTCGTATTATCATCGCGGGGTTTAGTAACAGTGGCAATGTCAGTCCTATTTGTCAAAAAAACAAAATCATTGAACTGCTATGAAACGCATTTCCAATACATTTTATATTGGGGGCGGGTATCTGAAACCACCCCGCCCCTCGAAAACGCATCCTCAATAGGTCCCAAATTTTAAAGTATCCAAAGAAATTTTAAATCCCTTTGATTACACTGAAAGGGTACAGACGGGGGTTAATAAAGGTCTTATTATTCATTACTCGATGATTGCTTCCTTGAGGCCCCAGTGATAATAAACAATTTGTCACCAACGCCCTTCACACAGCGGGAACAGTTCCATTCATCTATTTTCAGTTATATTCATCAACGCAGAATATGTTTTCATTCGGGCAAGTTTTAGTAAGAAGTATAAGCTTGAATTGCTCACAATTATATTTCTAATGAAAAATCGTTGATTTTAGTCAAATTGAAACTTTAGGTCGGGCAGTTATTCGGCCGTCAAGCGTTCAGCCTTTTCAGACATATATAAAAAGGCCCTATCACGTAACCGCTACGGTTATTTGTTAGTAGACTTCGCTCCGTCAACACCTGAACTGTTACAGCTCCGAACTAATATTCTGGGTGAAACGGAATATCAAATAGCTTACCAATATGGATAAAGAACGGATAAAACTGCTAAAAACTTTGTATGGAGATGCACGGGGTGTGGGTAGTTTCAGCGGGGTGGACTCTTTATTCAGAGTAGCGAAAAATCTGAATAGCCAAATTACTCGTGAAAATGTTAAAGAATTCTTACGTGGGCAAAAGTCTTACACACTGCATAAAGTCACTCGAAAAAAATTCCCCAGAAGAAAAATCATATCACCCAAACCGAGAGTAATAGCGAGCACCGATTTAGCTGATATGTCCAAAATTAGCTCGGATAATAATGGGTGGTTTAAATATTTGCTAGTCTTTATTGACGTGTTTTCCAGATATCTACAAATTGTTCCCTTGAAAAAGAAGGATGGTGTTACTATGCGTCGCGCTTGAAGAAGGTTATCGAATCTACCGAATTTTGGGAATTTCACGTTTGAATAGCGATGAGGGTAGGGAATATTATAACAAACACGTCAGGGAATATCTAGATAGTAAAAATATAAAATTATATAGCGTTTATTCGAGAGAAATAAAATCCTCTATAGCTGAAAGAGTCATAAGGACTATTAAGGGTCGTATATATAGATATCTCACACATAAGAATACCTTAAAATACATTAACGTCTTGCGCGACATTGTTCAGAGTTATAATCATACATAGAAGTTTGGGTCGCACCCCGCAAGAGGTTCACGCATTAAACGGATAGAGATGACATTGAACGTCAATTCTCGAGCATGTATAAAAAGGCTGTTCTCGTTAATCCTCCCGCCATTTCGCTCTTGAATGTTGGAGACGTTGTACGTATTGCCGATGAGCGTCGCAACGCAATTTTTAGGAGGGGATATACAATTCAAAATACTCTTGAAATTTTTAAAATCCGAAAAGTGGATACAAGGCAAAATCCGGTCGTTATACTTCTTGGAAGATTTAGCGGTGAAGAAATAAATGGGCGTATTTTATCGTGAAGAATTAATTCGCACAAATCTACCAGAAACGTATGATATCACTATTCTGGGAAGGAGGAGGAAAGATAATAAAACTCAATATTACGTTCATTGGAAAGGTTATCCGAGTCAATTCAATTCCTGGGTTGATGAGTCTCAAATTGTACGGATATGAACCGTAAGCAACCTTTAATACGTAAAAATAAAAACTTTATTTTATTCATCTCTGGTTTATCACCCAGTGAAAGAAGTAAAGTTATTCCCATCTTAAACGGTGGTTTGGTGTCTACTCTCTCGGAAATTTTTAGAAATTTCTTTGTGGTGGTAATCTAACTCAAGATAAGAAGTTTATTAAACACTTAAGAAATTGTAGACGAGAAATTCATCTTGTGTCCTTGAAAACAACGTCCATATCTAAGAAGAAAAATATACTGAAAACGTCGTAAAGGGGGGACTATTCTATCGGTTTTTATTGCCTATTGCTGCGAGTTTGGTAGGGAGTCTTTTTAATTTAAAATGAAGGAGTTTTACGTTATCCCTGCCATTACCTATGAGAGGTTAATGAATAGAAAAGAGGTTTGATGATGGTGATATTAATAACCTAGAGGGTACTGGCAAGTTGGATACGGCAGCTGTTAGTAGTAGTGGACACGTCTCCCTTAATATCCAAAAACCACCTATGCCGGCTATATCGCTCACGGGACCTCCTCCTCCTCCTCCTCCTCCCCCTCCTATAGAAAATGTAGGTGCAGTGACTGGAGGGGAGGAGGTGGTAAACGCCCCCATTACATTGAAAACAATTAAAGGGGACATGACTCGCAAAAAGAGCAATCCCGATTTAACAGGTATTATTCCGATATTTTTTAAAGAACCCCAAAAGTCATACGTTATGGCTTTTGTTAAGCACTTACAAGATTCTAACACGGTTTGAATGGAATGAAGAAGGAGATTTAACTCATCCGCTCGCAGGTTATAATATTTTAGATATAGCTCGAGAATTTCAAGGGAATAAAAAAAACCCACGTTGATAATATTTTCGAATTATCGCTACTTCATTGAAATGGCGGGGGTTAAAGATTGGATGTTAAGGATATAGCCATTAAAAAGCAAATCGAAACGTGGCGAAATATGGGGAAAATGGAGGAGGGGGGGGAAGAGGAGGAGGAGGGGGAGGAGGGGGTGGGAAGGTGAGGGCGGGACATGCGAAAAACAAGATGGCGAGTGTGTGGGTGCTTATTAACATTTTAGGAACAATGATATCGGAGCTGTTTAGTCACGTGATACTGATTTTTGATAAAATGAGTCATGCGTGGTGACTTGAAGGATTGTCACATCAAGACGTGAACTCTCGCCATGGTTCATCAACCTCTTCGCACAAGTTAGTTGAAAAACTTGTTAGCTAAATTTAAAAGCTTTGAGGTGTTAGATGAAAACGTCGTCGTCTTCGATACACGGTCGGGAAAGTGCTGGAGAAGATGTTTGTGGTATATACTAAGGGTGTGATGTCCAAGGAACAGGTTAGAAAATATATATAGTACCGTAGTATGTTTTCGTTGAAGTATTGTTTTTTTGAAAAAGCGAATGCGCATATTATCGGTTCGTGTTTGTACAGTTTTTTTCTAATGTATGTATTTGTATGGAATATTAATTCATTCCCCTGTATTTAGGATTGGTTATAAATATAAAATAAACAATTCCGTCTGTAATTTGATTTTTCATCCTCTTTCAAACTCTGTATAATAAATAAACAAAATTGAAATGTGTACCTTTGTCCTTGTGTTCGCCACCTAGATTATGACTCAAATTCTATGAAAAATAAATTTCACGTTGGCGTGAAGTCAGCTGGGCAAATATGGCGATAAGGTCTCGTTTTCTTCATATGTGTGTGTGTGTGCGTGATTCATCATCAGATAACATTGACTCTGATATGGTTATTGGGGGAGATATCACATGTGGATGAAGTCAGTCGCCAAATATCCTTTTATCATGATACTCTGAATATCTAAGCAGCTGTGTGTATATATATAAAACAAAATGTAACGGCTGAGAGAGAGAGAGGGAGAGGGAGGGAGGGAAGGAGGGAGGGAGGGAGGGAGGGAGAGAGAGTATATTCGCAATATGCATATATAAATTTAGAGATTTTATAGGAGGAGGATGAGGTAAACGTCCCGGTTACTTTGAAAACAATTAAAGGGGACATGAGTCGCAAAAAACAGTGAACTGAGTCTATTTGGGGTCAGGGTGGGGTCAAGTTTATTCCCGTAGAGTTACGTGACATCACAGGGGTAGAAAAGTGGAGTCAATTTGGGGTGGGGGTTGAAATGTTGGTTTTTATTCCCTGAGAGTTATGTGACGTCACAGGGGGTAGGAAAGGTGGAGTCAATTTGGGGTCAGGGGTTGAAAGAATGGTTTTATTCCCAGAGAGTTATGTGACGTCACAGGGTAGAATAGTGGAGTCAATTTGGGTGAGGGTTGAAATGTTGGTTTTTATTACCGAGAGAGTTACGTGACGTCACAGGGGGTAGGAAGGTGGAGTCAATTTGGGGTCGGGGGTTGAAAGAATGGTTTTTATTCCCAGAGAGTTACTACGTCACAGTGGTAGAATATGGTCAATTTTGGGGGAGGGGTTGAAATGTTGGTTTTTATTACCGAGTTACTGAAGTCAATTTAGGGTAGGAAAGGTGGAGTCAATTTGGGGTGGGGTTAAAATTGAAAGAATGGTTTTTATTCGAGAGTTACGTGACGTCCAGGGGGCAGGGGTAGGAAAGGTGGAGTCAATTTGGGGTCAGGGGTTGAAAGAATGGTTTTATTCCCAGAGAGTTACGTGACGTCACAGGGGTGTATAAAGTGGAGTCAATTTGGGGTGAGGGTTGAAAGAATTGGTTTTAAATTCCCAGAAGTTACGGTAGACCGTTCACAGGGTTAGAATAGTTGGAGTCAATTTGTGAGGGCTTTGAAAACGTTGGTTTTTTATTCCCTTATAGTTTATGTGAACGTCACCAAGGGGTAGAAAAGTGGAAGTCGATTTGGGGTTGGAGGGGAGGCCACGCCCCCCAACCCCCTAATATGAGCTCATGTACGTACATGAGCTTGTAAGACAAAATGGAGTCAATTTGGGGTCAGGGTGGGCCAGGGACCCCAGAATAGTGGAGGGTTGAAAGGATGGTTTTATTCCCTTATAGTTATGTGACGTCACAGGGGGTAGAAAAGTGGAGTCAATTTGGGGTTAGGGGAGGCCACGCCCCCTAATATGAGCTCATGTACGTACATGAGCTTGTAAGACAAATGGAGTCAATTATGAGCTCATGTACGTACATGAACTTATCATACATATGGAGTCAATTATGAGCTCATGTACGTACATGAGCTTATAATACAAATGGAGTCAATTTGGGGTCAGGGTGGCCACGCCCACGCCCCCCAGAATAGTGGAGGGTTGAAAAGAATGGTTTTTATTCCTTATAGTTATGTGACGTTCACAGGGGTAGAAAAGTGGAGTCGATTTGGGGTTAGGGGAGGCCACACCCCCCTAATATGAGCTCATGTAGTACATGAGCTTGTAAGACAAATGGAGTCAATTATGAGCTCATGTACGTACATGAACTTATCATACATATGGAGTCAATTATGAGCTCATGTACGTACATGAGCTTATAATACAAATGGAGTCAATTTGGGTCAGGGGTGGCCACGCCCCCCAGAATAGTGGAGTCTATATGGGGTCAGGGGTGGCCACAACCCCCCCAGACAAGTGGAGTCTATATGGGGTCAGGGTGGCCACACCCCTTTTGCTTTTGGGGGTTTTTGGGGGGTTTGTCCCGCCCCCTTTTTATTTTGGCCTCACGTACGTAGGGGGGATGAGCCAATCAGGAGGGGGGGCAGGGGGGTAGCCACAGCGTTGGGGGGGTAGCCCCTGGGGGGTTGGGGGGGCGGGGGGGGGGGGCGGGGCTAGAAAAGTGGAGTCTATATGGGGTCTTTTTTTTTCCTCTACTTAAATTAAATACTTAAATAAATTAATTAATAAAAAAATAAAAAAATAAAATAAATATGCATGTATATAAACATGGAATGGACATGCGCGAAATCGCCGTGGGCAGCTGCATGCCGCCATTGCAAAGGGTGTAGAGAGAGAGATAGAGAGAGAGAGAGAGCTAGCTTTGTATCACAATGCCCACCTCGCTATATTGGAGTGTACTCTGTTAATTTTCCATGACAATATCTTGTCCTTTATGTTGAAGTAAAATTAGTAGCACACATTATTCAATCTAGTTATTTCTGTTTACATCATAATACATTTAAACTAGACCTGAAATTATTAGTATTTAATAATAAGACTGGCACTGACAAGTGATCTGTAAATTAAATTATTTACATCAACAAGTTTTTTATTTTTGTAATAAGGACTGATATAAGTAAGTAAAAGATCAGACGAAAAAGATACGTACTGCAAAAAATCCCAGAGAGATTTCAGCAATTCATAAACGCCAGGAGACAAGGTATACTTAAAATATTTTCAGAATATTTCCTGCTATGTTTTGATAAATCGAAATATCTCTCGTGGAATATAGACAACCAACGACAAATCGAGGGAGAGAGGAGAGTATATGAACTGGGTAACACACTTCAGAGATGGCTTCCAGTTAGAAGGTGTTGTTGGGACGTTGTTGTCCAGATGTTCTAAATACGGAGAGAAGTCTTAACGCAGGAATAATCATCTTATTTACTGTGAATGCCTATTCACTGGTGAGGTTCCTCCTGTCGACTGATGATGGAAGTGAACAGCCCAAGGAAAAGGAACTGAACCAGAGAATTGCAGTCTTGCGAGACACCATCCAGTGCCAGAGAGAGCAGCAGGTGAACTTCGACAGGATAATTTTTCAGCCGCAACAGAGGATCGACCGCTCGAAGCTGAGACGTTGTTTCTGAAGGAGAACGAACAAGAGAAGAGGGAAAAACAGCAGCTGGAAGACAAGATCCCCAAGACACAGAAGAAAATCAGCAGCTGATGGACAAGACAAAGGAATTTGGGCAGAGAAACGATGCCCTATGTGAGTAGTTGGCAGAGGTAAACTGCCAGGTTGAGAGGCAAGAGAAACTCCTACGACAGAAGGAGAAACACCTGCAGCTAAAGACCGCAGAAGCGGCGCGGATGGGGAGGCTCATCCAGGAAGAAAACGACGCGACCGGAAAGACGTGGAGGTCAGGTTGCAGCGCCTGCAGAATGAAGTGGAAGACATGACGAAGGAAAAAGGTGGACTCCAGTGTGAAGATCAGACTGCGTAACTCAAGAGGAGCGAGCTGACATGCCCTTTTTGAGGAAGGAAACCGTCGCCAATCATTTCGGAGGAGAGGAAGACTGGTGTCCAGGCCGAACTGAAGGACCAGCTGGAAGACGAGGTTCGACAGATGCGAGGAGCGAAGGAGAAATTGGTTTGCAAGCTCAAGAACCTGCAGGGGAATTACAGATGCCTGGAGAAGGCCCGCCGAGCTGCCATGGGGTGGGCGGGCCAGGAGGTCCACTGAGCCCCCCTGGGGCGCGTGAGCCAGGAGGCCCGCCGAGCCCCCCACGGGGAGGGCTGGCGAACCAGGAGATCTGCCGAGCCGCCCTGGGGTGGGCGGGCCAGGAGGTCCGCTGAGCCCCCCACGGGGAGGGCTGGCGAACCAGGAGATCTGCCGAGCCGCCCTGGGGTGGGTGGGCCAGGAGGTCCTCCGAGCTGCCCCAGGGTGGGCGGTCCAGGAGGCCTGCTTTGCTGCCCCGGGGCGGGTGGGCCAGGAGGCCCACTGAGTCCCCCGGGGTGGGGCGGGCGGGCCAGGAAGTCCCTATGCCGCTCAGAGGTGGGCAGGCCAGGAGGTCCGCTGAGCCCCCACTGGGCGCGGGCCAGGAGGCCCGCCGAGCCTCCCTGGGGGAGGGCTGGCAGACCAGGAGGCCCACCGAGCCCCCCCTGGGGTGGGCGGGCCAGGAGGTCCGCCGAGCTGCCCCAGGGAGGGCGGGCCAGGAAGCTCACTGAGCCGTCCTGGGGCGGGTGGGCCAGGAGGCCTGCTGAGCGCCCCTAGGGCGGATGGGCCAGGACAGTGCCCACCCCGGAGCTTCTTAGCAGACCTCCTGGCCTGGGATAGGGCAGGCAGGCTAGGAGGCCCGGCGAGCCTCCCTCCGCCCCGTGGTGGGCAGGCCAGGAGGTCCTCCGAGCAGCACCAGGGTGGGCGGGCCATGATGCCCAGCAAGCCGCCCCGGGGTGGGCGGGGCAGGAGGCTTGCCGTGCTGCCCCGAGGGGGGTGGGCCAGGAGGCTCACCGAGCCGCCGCTGGGCGGGCGGTTCAGGAAGCCAGCCGAGCCGCCCTGGGGCGGGCGGGCCAGGAATTCCACTGCGCTGTCTCGTGGTGGGTTGGCCAGGAGGCCTGCCGAGCCATCCCGGGGCGGGTGGGCCAGAACAGTCCGCCTGCCTGAGACTGCTCGGCAGACCTCCTAGCCTGCCCGCCCCAGGGCGAGTACGTAACCCACTCGTCCAACGAGGAACTAGGAGCGTTTCATTTGACTATCTTTGCAGTATAGCAAACTAGTCGTTTATCAAGAAAACAACGACCCCCTGGTCAAGAATTCGTGAAGGCTTTTCAGACGTATACCTACTGTTGCGCTACCTCATAAATTTATCGTTCGCTCATGTCAAAGGTCCTTTGTCCTCGGAAATGACCTCATCTCTGAACTGATAGAGATTTGCATAATTTGACCGCATTCTCTTCCTCCACGAAAAATAATGATTATAGATTCTTCAGATAATGAAAAAAAAATGTTATTTTCTGCATAATGGTCCAGCCGTTTCATATTGAAAATTTGTATCCATTTTCCTAGCTGTGGATGTTACCAAGTTATTTTATTATACAAAGATTCATGATTTTATCCATAATTATGTCTTTTCCCTCAGCTGCAATTATGATAAAGACCTTAAACACCTTACGCCCATCACTCTCACTTTTTAATACCATTTTTCAAACGCTAAAACGACCAATTTCAATCATAAACTGGCACTGCAAAAACACGAGTTTAGCTGAAACAGAATGTCCTTTATCGTTTTCAAAGGTCAAATATCACGGATGAGAAGGAACGAAAATAATTTGCAAAAACGCCTCATAAATGTTACAAGACATGTGGGAATCATCATCGTTAACGAAATGGAATAGTGGATCGTGTAGCCGGTCACAATGGATGCATTGTTAAGGTTATTTTTGTTCTATTTCCTGTCGGCGCTGAGCGCTCGTGTTCTGCCTCTTCAATATGAAGCTGTCTCCGATTTGTGTCTTCGTTCACGTATTGCTTGACTGACTTATCTGTTATGCCATTCTGGTAATTGACAAGACTTTCCCTTCAGAATTTCAGCGCGAATTCTCCTCTTCATGAGTTCCTCGTTGGACAATTCTGTAGTCCTGAGTCCGATTCCCCACTGGAATCTGAGGAATTTATGTCTGGTGATTCGAAATTCATTTCTCGATATCATAAGGTTCAGATCCCACAACAAGCTGTAGGTCCCGTTGTTATATAACCATTTTGGTTCCTAGCCACGTAAGAAAAAAAAAAATCTAATCCTTCGGGCCAGCCCTAGGAGAGCTATGAATCCGCTCAGTGCTCTGGTTAAACTGAGATATACATAATACTCAACTTCTTCCTCTTCAGGTTTAGAGGGTAGTGGCTTCAGTGCACCTCGAAGTACTATGTTGTAGGGGTTATTAAAATGGCGTTGGCAGCATCCCTTCGGCCCCTGGCTACACCTCAACTTTTTAACCTTTTATTCAACCTCTATTCTTTCTATACTTCCTTTCATGTTCTCTTTCTTCCATCTAACTTTCCACCCTCTCCCAACAGTTGATTCATAGCGCAACTGCTTTGAAGTTTTCCTCCTGATATACCAGTCAAACTCTTTGTTGTCAATTTCAGTTCAGCGCTAGATGACGTTATGGGTCCCAGTGCTTGGCCTTTGGCCTAAATTCCATATTCAATTCAATCCAATTCATTCTTTCTTCAGTCTTGCTATCAAGCCTCTTTAGATATTACTTCTTAGTGAATATGTGGAGTTTTCCCACAATTCCACATTTAGATCCTCGTACTTATTTTTATTATTATATACTAAATCAAACTAAAACTTCCTTCAGTTTTCTCCTGAAGATGGAAAAAGAAACCCACAAAATTACTGAATATAACTTGTTTACTTGTAAGTATTAAGATACTATGTAAATACAAGTAAACAAGTTATACTCAGTAGTTTTGAGGGTTTCTTTTTCCCATTATTATTATTAAGAAGATAACCTTCTTTCATGTCACCGGCCAATAAGTGAAGCAATCACAAAAGGGTTAGTGAAACCCAGTCACAAGAGACAGATAAGGTCAAAGAATACAAAGGAAGTCGTTGGGCGCATGACTAATCCGCAACCTGATATATTATGATGAAAAGGAAAATTTTCTGCGACTACGAGATTTTCCCTCCTGTTACACCATTCAGACCTTGCCGAGTGTCAGTTTGTCAGTTAAATTGTATCTCTTGACCATCTGTCTCTTGTGGCTGGGCTTCACTGCCCCTATTGTGATTGCATCACTTTTTGGCCGGTGATATGAATTGGGTTTATCTTCAGAATAATAACAATAATAATAATATATTTTTCTGTTTTACTTCTCCTTCACCCTGTGTTTATTTATTGTCTATTTGATTTACAATATTTAATGTGCAATATTCAAATTATGTTAATGATTACACTATGCATTCGGCCACTGAAAAGGATAAGCACAATTTTACAAATACTCGGAAGAATTGGTAAATATTTCTGTTTCTTATTTGCCATGAACGAATGATATATATTTAGTTTTTTTTATGCATGTGAGACATCTTTCATTGCATCAAGAGTTATGCTACGAAGTATACAGAATCATAAAAGTATATATCAATATATTATCATTTCTAAAGTAGTTCTAATTAGCACTACTTAACTACCAACGAATCAGCCTCTCTATTTTCAAAATATTTCCAGTTATATTTTGTTTTATTTAACTACAAAACTGCATCTTCCGGTGAAGAGATAACGCACCAAGTGTAAGCAGTTTTAATTCAAATACATTGTAATTAGGTATTCTATTGTTTTCTCACACATCACTACAGAAACACATCATTAACGTGAAGGTAAATGAGACGATGAACGCAGAAATGAGCGAAAACCCGAACGAATTGTTAAGATGTCCAGCGGTTTCGGGTATGAGTAGTCAACCGACCAAGCTGACCCAAGAAGCCGGTTGATTGTTTCTTCTGGGTGACGGTAGGTGGCAGCACGGTGCAGGTTTACATGATTCTATTTCAGCACTAGAAGAAAAATGTGCCTGAACGTTTGATTATAAATAGAATAAAAGCTTCCATTATAAAAAACCAAAGAGATATCAAAGCCATTTTGAAAGACAAATTGTTAAAGCATTTCACAAGAATTTTTGTAACATTGACAGCAATGTATTCTACATGAAAATGTATGTAGTTCTTGATTTGTTGTAAACTTGTGCAAGTAATTTTTTAAATAAAAACTTAAATAGGAAAAAGTATATATTCTTTGGAAGTTTGAATTTCAGATTAAGACCCATTCTTCTCTATACAGTATTTAGTCCACTTTCTTAAACATTGCATTACTATAAATTATCAAATAGCCAATCTTATTCAATACTTAAAAGATCAAATTGAAATGGATTTACCATATTAAAGGTACCTGGCATCAATAAGACGCAGAATGCTTTTCCCAGTTATTAGCTGCTGCACAGTATTATGCATAGCTTCCTGATTTTCTGACAAGTGTATTTTACGTAAGGGCTTTATTCTTGACAGAATGGATGAAGGTCATGTCAAATTTTTTGGCAGGTCACTGGAAGCCTTCTTTAATACATTTTAGTACCTGTTCACCATTTGGCTTTCAACATTATAGCTTTTTCTAATGACAATTTTTCAGATGGTTTTAACGTAAAGCTTTATTTACGAATAACTGAACAACTGTATGGCCAGCTGTCATTTAAATTACTGAAAATACAAAATAACCAAAATCACGCAGAAATATAGTTAATTCTTGCATGCTCAAGTGGAGAAAAACAATTAAAAATAAAAAAAATGCGTTTCAACTTTAGTCAACAAGGCCTTGAGATGCCATTATGGTCCCTGTTGAAAACTTCGATGTGCACGAGAAAATTTTTACGTTTAATGGTTAACTATAAAACGCCCCCAGCTTTAATATAAAAAATACTGCGGTGCCAAACCACGTAAATTATTTCGAAAATATGCCTATATATCAATCATTTCCCGTGGCGCCCAAGGGGATGAATAGGGGCTCGATGAATTCCCGCCACCGTATTCTGTTCTGGGCGAACTCCTCAAGGTCTCTCCAAAACTCATCTGCTTCCCGCTTATAGTAAATACACATGGTCTAGTCTAGTTACTTCCAGCAATTGAGAACTTAACATACTCATCGACCGGCTGCATCCCCGTCACTTCTCTAATTCTGTTATTTAATATCCTATCCCTCCAACTAATTCCTAATATTCTTCCGAGCGCCTCATTTTTAAATGCTAAGAACTTATTATCCGAAGTTACTGTACTGTACCAAGACTCATGCCCAATAATAAAAATACTCCTAACCATTACCTCAAATTTCTATTTTTGCATGCATAGAAAAAAAACTGCTATTATTCCAAATGTTTTTTTAAGGACTCGCAATGCCTAATGAGATTTTTAATTAATTATGTACGCAGAGAACCATCTTTATCTAAATAACTATGTATTGTAAATATTTAAACCTTATTCACTTATTTTACAACCATGACTTCAATTAGACAATACGGTGCATTTTCATTATTCATGATTTAAGTTTTACAACTGTTAATAACCAAACCAACCTTTCGACTTTCACAAACTAGACAATCCAACACTATCTTTCCTGGTTCCTCGCACATCAAAACTAGTAATATCATCAGCATAATCTAAGTAAGGCCTTTGCAACCTGCGGCCCTCTTCCCATTCACTTATATCAGAGCCCTCTTGCCTTGCACCCCAACATCAATCTCACTCCCTGATAATGCATTATATCACGTCGTCCCGACGTCAACAAACAAATTATTCTCCAAATCCAGTTTATCGATTCCAGTTAATCTTTGTCTTTGTTACTGTACAAATGCCTAATTCACAGCACAAATGTATAAATACTAACTTTAAAAACTTGCCAACAACTCTTCAACTTTGCTATCCTGAGTTAGCGTTCTCACATTCCAATTGTCAGTTTTGATAGTGCTTTAAGCATGAATAAAAGAATTAGGTGACCGTGAGATTCTTGGCATCTCCTGCTCATTTAAGGGCTGCACTAGACTGGGGGATTCTTGTCCTGTCAGAGGACATCAAGGTTTCTTTGGCTAACTACAGGAACACTTCGCCACAGTGTTGCACTCAGAATAGGCAGCTAACTTGCCTGCATGCCCACACCCGAAAGGTTCAGCTATGCCGAGTCATTTCACTCTCGTTTATCTGCTTGAGAAGCAATCACACCCCTTGTCCCCACGGGCACCGATCTCCATGCTCGATAACACAAAAACTCTGTCGACATTCAAAACATTTGAAATGGTTTAACGCTATTGTACATGGGTTGCCAACATATCTTACATTACCTTTCTAATATTCCGCAGAGAGAGAGAGAGAGAGAGAGAGAGAGAGAGAGAGAGAGAGAGAGAGAGAGAGAGAGAGAGTTAACTTATCCCTTGACTGGAGAGGAATGCAGTAAACAAATTGAATCAAAATTGTGGGTACATTAGGCCTATCTGGAACTTCAATACATCGGGTAGAAAACAAGGCTCAATACTATATAAGCGTTTATTCCCTAACTACGATTAAGCTGTGCCTCAAAAAGAAAAAGAAGAAAAAAAGCGAATAAAAGGAAATATGTTAAATCCTGATGGCGATTGTAAACCTGAATACCGGCTGATGCAGTTAAGGGATTATTTTTTTTTAGAAATAATGTAGAGAAAAAAAGTGTAGCCCAAAAATTAGCACACCCCCCACACTGCCCCATTACCCCAAAGTGACCTTAAAAAAAAAAAATCAAAAATTCTCCGTATGGGAAAATATGACATGATATTGAAGACAGTAAAATGATGCAATAACCCTAGATAAAAGTTTAAGAAATATTAGAGCAGCCTAGTCAAGTAAAGTCTAGGCTGAGGTCCGGCTGTTGCTTGCTAGTTTTAGCTCTTATTTAACTATGGTTATGAGAAACTGCGTTTAAAGCGGAATGATGTTTAAACGAACGCGTTAATTTATTTTTCAAATATGTAAACTTTTACGCAATGTTTCCACAAAAATATGCAGCACCCTAGAACACCAAGAGTTTTTCATGTTCTCCAAGTAGAATTTTACTGAGCACCTGTTGAGTAACATTTGGAAAGAAGCATATCACACATGTTAACACAGGATCCTAATAGTATGACTTCATGTTACTGACTTATATTAGGAGGTACAGGCGTTATGTATATATATAAAAAGAATATATGAATTACTTGCTAAGCAAGGCAGCGTATGTTTCAGAAAAATTTTCTAAAGCTGCGCCTTAGCCACCTCAACTATTACAGTGCCTCAGACGGGAACAGGTTATTCGGAGCCTTGGCTTCATTTGATTGGCCGATTCGGACCTAATATGCAGTGGCGGCTCCTGGCTATCATTCATAGGGCTGCTGTTAATTTTTTTTTTCCAATTAATTGATATTAACTGTATAAACATTATATAGTACACACATATATATATGGCACTATAAAAGATGCCGAAAACTTAATTTCTTCAGGTTCTATTTTTCTTGGGCTATGACTGATTACTAATGGATGATTACCCTAATAAAATTTGAAACTGTAAACAAAACTGAAAAAGTATTAAAATACTAAAATTCAAAGCAGTAACTTTCGTCAGCGGAGAGACTGGCGGACGAACTGGCGGAAAATTGAGTATATGAGGTAACAAAAATATTAATTTTATGTAAACTAAGCGTAGCAAAATAAAAATCATTAAACCATTTAAAAGAATATAAACTCGAAAGCAAAAATATTAAGATAGTACAAAACTGAGCATGAAAGTAAAATAAAATAACATAGGCCTATATAAAACAAAATGACTAAAGAACACCCACCTAAAACGCATGCATACATGCACGTCACCCACTCACTCTCTCTCTCTCACTCACTCACTGAAGGAGGAAGCAGAATCGCTGCCGAAAGCTATTTTGAATTTTAGCATCATTGACATTATTGTGGTTAACATTTTTTCCCATTTATTGCAACTCACCACTGAGTTGATTATTCTGCATTACATTACATATCATTAGTATCGTCACTGATTTTATCACTATCATTAATACAGTAATACTACATATTGATTAGGCTATTGACGAATTTCAAATCACATTTTCGCCCTCCAACAGCTAGGCTAATACTGCTCGAGGCCGCACTGGCCACTGGGCAGTGCTCCCATCATCCTTTCGTGCGAGCTGGCTACATTATCACCTTACGATAGCAAAATAAGAACTGCTGAGCACCAGCAGTTCCACATAGTTTCAATTATTATTATTATTTTTTAACAAAAATAAGAGAATGGTATCATTTTTAAAGGATTATTGATAATCTATGCTTAATTTCTCCTATTCATGTATATATTCATAATTTTGTGCATATATATTATGAAATCTATAGGAGGTGCTGCAGTTCCACAATGCCTCCTGACGCGCCGCCACTGCTATGTATTTACATATGTAACATATGTGACATTGTTTTATAATATTGTTTCAATGTTTGTAATCCATAATCATTCCAAAGTCTAATATGAAAATATATTGGGGAAGCAATGAAAATCCACTCCTCTCGCGTTTCTAGGACCATTTATTTTGTACAGTTACATATTGCTCTAATTTTTAAAATAGTTCATGTAAAAATAAAGCCCAAATTCATTCAAATTCACCCGAAATAGCCCCTTTATTTACACTGGCGCATAGTATACATGTGCACATTTCTTCAGTAGCTGACCAGTTGTTATTTTCCTTTCATTATAGTCCTCCAACGGTTTCATGACACCCCTTTGTAGTTCCTTGACCTGCTTTCTCTGATGTCTCTTTAATTTACCCTCTTTAACAAGCTTAATTCACCTGATTCGGTATTTCCTTTGCCTCTAAGTATATTAAAGATATAAGTGACTAAGATGCGAGGTTACTTTTTTTGGCTAGTTTGTTCAGCTTATGATCCCACCCCTCCACATGGTTGTTTGACCTAATACTGCGCCCAAACACTGACCAGTTCTCCTTTTTCCATGCACGACTCTGCAACCACGTTAGGTCAGCATAATCCATAAACTCTCTAACTGGCCCAATAACACCCGCCTTGCCTGTAAGTTCATCAAAGGTTTCACTAACATTATTGCTATAATATAAAATTTAGTATGGGTCCAGATCACCCAAAACAAAGGTCCGAAACAGCCGAGCAAAAGGTATATGGCCTAAACATTTGTCCGAATCAGCCTAGTAAATGGTCCGAATCAGCCTAGCAAATGGTCCGAATCCGAATCAGCCAAGGTCCGAATAAGCCTGCATCCCTAAAGACGACATTCCTCAGAACAGAAGTTCAAAGAATTGGATAACGACAACAGCCTTTGGTAGATCTAGGGTACTATCCGCGGTGGCCAAGACTATGGCAGTTGCGGTGTGGAAGATTGAATTTTCTGTATTGCCAAATTCTTCAGTGAGAGAGAGAGAGAGAGAGAGAGAGAGAGAGAGAGAGAGAGAGAGAGAGAGAGAGAGAGGTGGTTGGTGGAACGGTAGTTTGTGATACAAACAACTGTGAGTGTAATTGAGGTAGTTTATTTTTGTAGTTTAGTACGATAGCGAGTGTTTCGAGCGAGTGATTTTTTTATTCTGGCTGCAGCAGAGGTGAATGTGTTTTCGGCTGCCTGGACTATTTATAGTTTTTGGATTATTTGTCTTGATTTTGACAGTAAGCACTTCTGTTTTTTTTAGTGTGGATG
Source organism: Macrobrachium nipponense (assembly GCF_015104395.2). Classification (NCBI taxonomy): domain Eukaryota; kingdom Metazoa; phylum Arthropoda; class Malacostraca; order Decapoda; family Palaemonidae; genus Macrobrachium; species Macrobrachium nipponense. Next base: position 85,131,736 of record NC_061107.1, read on the forward strand.
TGAGTGATAGGATTGGGTTATAATTGTTTGTTTATTTAGTTAGTTTTGAATTATAGTGATGATTGACGTTTCTTTACAGACTGCAGTTCCTCCTAACCTTCCTCTATCTACATCTTCCCACATAAGCTGTAGAGAGGGAATTGTCCTCATATCTCCCGGTATTACATTGGATTGGAGGCTATTGCATGGAATTGGATTACGGATTAGATTGTTCTTGGAGGATTGTAAGATTGATATTGTTGACGACCCGGAACGACCCTTGATTGTGGAAGATTGTGACTATGGATTAAGATTGATATTGATGACGACGACTATGGCTGGACCTTGGAATTGATAGTGGAATCGGAGGATTGATATTCCTGAAGTTGACGACTGGAACGAATTTGGATTGAGAGGTTGACTGCGGATCATACTGATTGACCTAAAAGTACCGTTGGTCACGGTACTGAGGCTCAAGTGCCACTGGTGTGGAGTGCTGCAGGCACTTTTCGCTTATAAGGCCAATATATCATATAATCTTAGTCGGGTCGTTTATGTTAGGTTGTGGGTTTATTTTTGTTATTGGTTAAGTGTTAGGCAAGTTAGGAAATATAGTGTTAAGTAAGTTAGGAAATGTAGTGTTAAGGCATTTGAGTGGTTTAAATATCCTTTTATCTAAGAGTCTGGTTACAGATAACGTAAGTAGAAAGTTGTGTTGTGAGGAGACTATTGTCTGTAAGGGGGATCAAGGGTGTGGGGGTTGCTTAGTGCATCCCGCCACAGCGGTTTTTCTATGCAGTTTTATTTACTGAACAAGAATTTTAAGTAATATTCATTCGGACGACTGTAATTAACCCCCCCCCCAAAGGGACCAGTACTAAACACGGCGAAATACATTGGACGCCCCAATCCCTAGTGGATGTCGTATCCAGGGTTACGTTCCTTGCCGTCCGTGCGGACTGCTTCTGTAGAAATACCCAGCCTTTAATCTGATTCCAGGGTTCTTACTGCTATGTTTGAAAAAAAAAATAAATAAATAAAATAAAGCAAAGGGCTCCGCACCTTAAAAAAAAAATTATATATATATATATATATATATATATATATATATATATATATATATATATATATATATATATATATACGTACATATAGTGGAGGATTTAGGGTGGCCTTAAGGTGGTGACGAGCAGGTCATGGTCTAGGGTACCGAGAAAATAAATCCAGGACACGTACCCCATCCAAACTCCCAGCTGTAATTAAGGGCCTTTTGCTTGCCTATGAATGAGGGGGCCCCGGTAACTTCCTAAGAATAGTTTCCTTTTTTTGCACAAACTGCAAGGAACGTAACGGCGGATACGACATCCACTAAACTCTGGCTACAAAAGGTTAAGACTCGAGGGTGATTAGCACTGCTGCCATATTTTCTTAAACTCGTTCAAACGTTTCAGGAAAAGGGGTGACAATTTGGTAGATTTGGCAAAATTTTTGAGCGGCACTGCCATTTCCTCGTGTATGGATGATTAAGGGAAGTGACCACGGATCACACGTGGTCACAGTAATAAGAGGATTGTCTGTCACCTCCCTCCATTCGTCGGTACAAAAGCAAAACTCGGAGATCAAAACAGTATACATACTACTTGGGCCTTCCTATATATTTTTCGAGTTGCTTGATGCAAAATTTAATTAAGGCTATATATATACATATACAATATATATGTATATGTATGTATATATATATATATATATATATATATATATATATATATATATATATGTAAATACGTTAAACGGAAGCATACATACCTACACATGGCATATATTACTTCAAAAAACGAGGTCACTGCGAATAAAAGCAAATAACTGGACAGTACGCTTGTATATGCCCATTTTCCGGATTAAACTTAGCCTCAAGGAGGTTAATCCTGAAAATGTACCTTATTAGATTAGGATTAAATACCTCCTTTGGTGAGATGGGAGACGTGTCAACGATGCTAATTGTAGGAAAGTCTCACTCAACCTTTCGTAGCTAGAGTATAGGGATTAGGGTGTTTAATGTATTTCGCCGTGTTTAGTACTGACCCCTGGGGGTTAATTACAGTCGTCCGAGTAAATATTACTTAAAATTCTTGTTCAGGAGGTAAAACTGCATAGAAAAACCGCAACTGACATAGTCTAGGCCATCGCGGAGTAGTAATATAGATCTACCCTGAAATTACCCAAATTTTTTTTTTAAATATCTATTAGATTTAAAGCAACTTCGTTAACCTTAAAACCCACAGTCGTTATTACCTAACAGTTCACGAAAATGGTTTGGATTTAAAATGGTTCGTGTTAAAAATTTGAATTTGAATTTGTTCTCTGGGAACATAGGTGAGGCAGTCTTTGCAATCCCAGGTAACACAACATATCGCCCAAAGCGGGTTTATGCCAAGAATGGCGATACTTTTCAAGCTGACACCATTTTGCATAAGAACTGCTTTGAGAGGGTCACTAAATATTAAAATTGAATGATAGGAGTACGTGGCCGGTCATTACAACAATAAAGTTTTAGTAATGCATGGTTCTCGGAACCACTTGCATTTAAAAGGTCATAAAAATCCCCAAAATATTAAAGGAAACTTGAAATGCCTTAGTCTTACCCGGAATCCTCTTTTCATTTCACAAGCACTCAAAATTAACACACTTCCAAGTCCGCAGGTATACTGCCTGTCAAAGTCAAGAAAGATGGGAGTATTTTCCAAAGACTTACGTTGACCAATCAGATGCCTCCACCACACCCAACTTTCTATCGCCTTCTTTCATTGGCTGAAAGTTTTGTATTTTGGCTAGGAGTCTTTGTATACATCGTCCTATTGGCTAATGGAAAAAGAGACCTGATTTCCAGACTGTATTTTTGTCAAGATCAATGTCATTTTCACTGTTGTATATGGGAACAGATTATGGCCAGTCAGCTCTAAAAACGAATGAATAAAAATAATTAATGTTTAGATATACCAATACAGGCAGAGAAATGTAACAGCAAGAAAAATGTCAACACTTTTCCTGTTGTTGCATGCTTGTATTGCATAATGTAGTTATATATTAATTGTATTAATTAATCTTTAGAGTTAACTGGCCATAATCTGTTCTCATATACAACAGTGAAAATGACATTGATCTTGAGAAAAATGCAGTCGGGAAATCAGGTCTCTTTCCCATTAGCAAATAGGACAATGCATACAAAAGACTCCTAGCCAAAATAAAAAGCTTTCAGCCTGAACCAATGCAAATTTCTCTCTCTCCCCTGAAATTGTTCAAAACTTTTACCTCTCGGTTAATTTGAAGGTTTGTTCGGTTTGATAATTAGTTTACTTACCTGTATGTGACATATTCGTCTGTGTACCATATGTTGTAAAAGAGAGAGATAGAGAGATAGAGAGAGAGACGAGAGAGAGAGAGAGAGAGAGAGAGAGAGAGAGAGAGAGAGAGAGAGAGAGAGAGAGACTGATGTTCCGTTGTGTCTGATAAATTAGAAAGAGGGATTTGCTATTGAAAGTTGAGGATAGATTGAAAATGCAAATAATTTAATTTTATACCCTATATATATATATATATATATATATATATATATATATATATATATATATACAGTAAATAAAGCTGCAGGAAAGTCAGAGGTATAAACAATAGAAATTATTAATGCATTGGGAAACTTAGGGACTGGAATGATAGTTGGATTATTAAAATGTATAATCAAAAAGGAAACACGTCAAACTGTGGGAATTACAGAGGAATAAAGCTTTTGGAGCAAGTATTCAAGATATATTAGAGAGAATAGTAGAAGGAAGGTTGAGAGAACTGATACGTACATATACATGAGCAGTAGTTTGGGTCTAAGAAAGGAAAGAGCAGTGGATGCTATTTTTATGGTAAGACAAGTCCCAGAGACGTATCTAGAAAGAAACATAAAAGTTTTCTTGTTTTGTGGATCTTGAAAAAGGGTATGACAGGGTACCAAGAGTAGTAGTCTTTTGGTGTTTGATGAAGGGAGGAGTACCAGAGAAGTTGGTAAGGCTAGTGAACATAATGTATGAGGGGGCAAGAACCACTGTACAGACAAAATATGGGGAGACAGGCATTCCCAGTGGAGGTTGGCCTCCATCAGGGATCAGCTCCGAGTACATTCTTGTTTCTCGTAGTTATAGACACTTTGACATCAAAATTAAGGAAAAACGAAGAACTGTGGGAACTGATGTTTGCGATTGATTCAGTCATTATAGGAGGCACAGAAGTAGAATTGAAAGAATTTTATAGCATGGAAAGGAGCCCTAGAAAGAAAAGGATTGAAAGTGAACATTTGAAAGACAGAGATAATGATTAGTAGTAAAAAAGGACATTTAGAAGTAAACATTCAAGTGGAAGATGGCACTATGTTAAAAAAGAGCGATGAGTTTAACTACTTGGGGTCAATAATAACAAAGGAGGGAGGTACTGAGAAAGCAGTGAGACAGAGTGAAAGAAGCATGGTAAAAATGGAGAGTAATAGCTGGAGTTACTTTAAACAAGGAAATGCCATTAAGGCTCGAAATGGAGATTTATAAGTAAATTTTCAGGCCCGTACTATTACATGAAGCAGAAATTTGGACACTTAAGGGGAAAGAGGAGGGGCTGTTGGAATAAACCAAGATGAGGATGGCGAGACGGATTGCTGAAGTATCACTACTGGACGGGAGGGAGTCAAGATATAAAAAGAATGTGCGTTATGTATATGTAATATAAAGGAGAAGATTAGGGAAACTTATCTGAGATACTATGGCCATGTAAGTAATAGGAAGAGATGAGGTAGAACCAAACAAGAGAGCTAAGAACATGCCAGTGATAGGGATGGGGCGGGGGTGTGTGGAGCATCAGCGTATCAGATGGATGGATTGGTCAGTTTTATAAGTGAGGTGGCACTGGGGGAAGATGATGCAAAGAATAGAAATAGGAGAAAGTTGTCTTGAGTAGCTGACCTTGCTATAGTGGGACTAATAAAGTTGAAAGAAAATATTTATTAAGACACAATGGAACATAATTTTTTCTTTAAAACCATCCTATTTCCTTTTTGTTAGGCATATTGACAAAGACATGGCACACGATGAATATGTCACATACAGGTCAGTAAAATAATGATTAAACTGAGCAAATTTCAAATTAACACAGAGAGAGAGAGAGAGAGAGAGAGAGAGAGAGAGAGAGAGAGAGAGAGAGAGAGAGAGAGAGAGAGAGAGAGAGAGAGAGAGAATTTGCATTGGTATGGGCTACAACAAAGAAAATTTAATATATGCTAAGAGATATAATAGGGCATTAACCTAAACGTTTGCCAGTAAGGGGTAAAATAACTTGACATTTAGTTTATTCTCTCACAAGAATATATTCTCAAGTTCAGGACATGATTGTCAGTGTTTATATTATTCTTTTATATTCATCAAAACTAACTCCACATTGCCATGGTAATATGGGTCTATTTCAGCTATTAGTCAAATATTTAGCGATAGATTTACAATAACATAATGCCAAGTATAGATTTTCATGGCAAATTATTGATACCCGTGCTGCTTTTATAATATAAAATGCTAACACCAGCATGTTGTGATAATAATATCCCAAAAGTAGCTTCCATTTATAAATTGACTAGTAATTGCTTATGATCAACATCTTCAATTATGCTACATATCGGATAAATTAAATGACTGAAACAGTTCATCATAAGCAGACATTCCTAAGAAAAATTACCATATTGGTGTAAATAAGGTTTATATATTTGGTGTATATATATGGTATACTGCAGCATAACTTTATTAAATTGATGTAGGAATTACAAACTCATTGTGCAAAAATTCTTTATTCACTTCTCAGGCTAGTCTTTTCATAAAAGTGGGGGGCAAGTTCTAACAACCATGCAGGGTCTATCGTTGTCAAGTCACGCATTAAGACTCTCGATGTGTGAAGAACTTCGTGGAACAGGACCCTGAAAAACAAAAATCATATAGAGCTCTTACAGATGACTACGAGCTGAGAATCTTAACTGTACCAAAACAGTACCATAGAAAAAATTTTTCATACCATTCCTTTAATCATATATACATAAGCCTGTATTTGTGCCTTAATGTTTCCTGGTTCATTGAACTTCTGTCTCTCAGACATAAGGCAGTTTTCAGGTACAGTAACCACCTCATGTTTTTGCAAAAACTAATGTGAAATAAACTAAAGGGGATATGGCATGGGTACTCATCATGAGTTGCTTACCTAGCTTTTTCATTACAATCCTAAGGATGACAAACTCCAAGGAAACTTTAATTGTATCCTTTTTGCTAGATGCATTTTTTTTTTTTGCAGCACTACTTTTTCTCCTTAGTTTATGTTGGTCTTCATAACTATCAAATCATTAATATAATCAACCACATACATTTCAATAAAGTACTGTATAATAAAATTCTCACCTTCAGTATCAAAATTAAATAAAAACAATTATCAAAGCCATTCCACTCTGATCTTAGTGGCAGCTAATCCCTTTCAGTATCCCGCCATAAAAGAACATCATCCATATAGTGTGTTCCTCCATTTCCTACTGAATTTGCAGCCACACCTCAAGATTATCAAAGGCATAAAGGTGTTACCTAAATGGGAATAAAGGTCTGAAAAGTCCACATGCATCCTTTAAACTGATATCAGGGACTGGTGAGTAAGATGAAGCCAATAAGAGTGTTTGACAATGATGAAGCAAATAGGTGTGAAATTTCACAAGTTACTTCTTTAAACCCATGGAATCTGACATTTTCTTCTTCATTTGATGACATTTCAGCCCTATCATTTCCTGAACCCTTAATATCTTAAAAAAAGCATTACTTTCACATAACGTAGTCATCTTACGTGAATGGGTCTGGTACAAAAATTATTAGAATCTATATGATTGCCAACTTGTTTGGTCTCTGATCCAAAGGTGTCCTAGGTGAACAAAGTACTAATGTACATATATTTGCAAAAAATGGATAAGACCTACACAGTATATAAATAAAATAAAGTATAACCACCAAGATCAGAGCTGAATTGGTTTGATAATTTTGTGCCCAAAATTATGGCAGCACCCCACATCAACAGAGGAGGTGACAGTAACCATCAGGTTGACTTAATGGTGCTGAATGAAACAAGAGGGGGAGGAATGGACAGAGGAAATGTATTATTGTTATGATGGCATAAGAAAGGTTGGTGATAATTTAATATTGAAAGAAAAGCAAAGCTTTGATTTTTTCACCGTGAAAACAAATGAGTGATGAAAGAATACTGAACGCTAAAATAAAATGCAAAGTAGCAAAGAAGTATTTTAACAAATCTCAAGAAATCACTTTACTGAAACAAAAAATGCTTTTAACTAAAGTCTGCAAGATGAAATCAGGCAGGATTCAGATGTAGTGTTATAGCTTTCATTCTATAGATTTTGAAAAATCTTTTGACAGTGTTAACATTAAATGTTTTGGAAGATTTTGAGAAGTTACGGCCTTCATATAATGATAACCTTGAAAAATCAGTTGTGTTGTGTGTATGTCAATGACTGACAGTCCTCTGAATTTAATATCAATAGTGGTGCAGGAAATATAGTGTCTTAGCTTCTTTTTGCAACACTTACAGATTTTGTTTTGTGCTCAAAAGTTGGTGACATGCTATGGAAACTGAATGGATTGATTGTGGGTATTTGTCAAATCTTGATAATGCAATTTGTAGTATTGCTAAGCAGAAGTGTATGAGATTTGCAAGCTGTAGTTACAGACTCAAGAACAAATGGTAAACGGTAACAGTCTTAAAATTAGGGTTGCTAAATCAGAGGCTGCTAAGCAGAAATGATGGGTCAAGGGTATAACACAGAGAGGTTAACAAATCAATGATATTGACATATTTGAGTATCTTGGCATAGTCACTAGAATGATGGATCTCTTGGAATGACAGACTATGAGCATACTTAGACTGATTTACAATGTATACAAACTTATCTTTATTACTTATTAATAAGATCAGTTTAGTTTATGGCAAGGAATCTCGTTATGATCCACGTAATTAAACAATTTCTGAGCATTTTAGTATTTTGACATTAAAGCCTTGCAGAGAAGACTTGGCATTAAATGTAAAGACCACAAATGTTCACTAAATACATGAAAGATTAATGACTGATCAGCAGCACTGGCTGGTATGAGTTCTCTACTTACAGCCTACAAGGACTGTAAGATAATGAAGGAATAGCTGGAATGATTTGCCTGAGAAAAAGAGAGACTGCAATGGTTGGAGAGATCTAACAGAGACACCTTGTGCCACATGGAGTCAAAGGTGTTAGTTATTACACCCAAAAGAAAGCTAAGTTTCGAAGAAAGAAACCCATTATTAGTGGTTAATTTCTTAGATAACAAATGAAAAACTTCCACATTATAGTACTCTCTCTCACTTCACTTTAATTTGTATGTTGAATTTGATATGGATGCTTCATTGCACACACCCATGCAAGGTAAACGTGGTGTAGAAAGGTAAATTTGGAATAAGCAAATTGAAATAAAATATCCTAGTCAATATTCACACAATCTAAAAAAATAGTTCAATACACACCACTGGGGCTGTTTTTGTGTGTACAAAACCGATGAAGGATGAATGTGAAGATCCTGATTTCCTCTAACAGTGCGGTAACTTCCTGAATGATGTAAGTATGCAGCATTAGGGAACATACCTGCCGTAATACACTTACATACAGCATCTACACCACCTGAAAATAAAAAAAACAAACAACATTTCATACAAGGAGATTTATCTTGTAAAGTCTGAAAAAATAGTTCAATATTAACAATGAATTGTTGGGTAACAAAACCCCCTGTCCTTAATTCTGTGAATGCTTATTTTTACTAAACATTAAAAACCTTTACATCATTGTCTGCATTAGTCAAGTATTTTCAGTGCTGTGGCTGGTAAGTCTTGACTAAATAATCCTTTCCCTCAACTAGATAACTGTCACTCAGATACTGTACTATTATCTTTGTTATATTTGTGCCATATGTATCACTTTCTACATCTGCTGAGCTCCTTGTAAATAAAAAAAAATGGGATAAATTCATGCTTTTGGGACTCTCAATTTCATTTATTTTATAAAATGAGACAACCACATTCAGCTAACTGTAGTATTAGCTAATTCTTTTCAGTATACCACCATAAAAGAAACATCATCCACATAATGTGTTCCTTTTAATTCCCACTGAGTTTGCAGCCATACCTCAAGATTACAAAAGGTGTAAAGGTGTTGCCTAACTTGGAATAAAGGCCTTAAAGTGCACGTGCACCCTTTAAATTAATACATATCAGGGACTGGTGAGTAATATGAAGCCAATATGAATTGCACTCACAGTATACTGCAATGATTAATATCTATTATTTCATTGGATTATTTTAACATAAGTGTAAGTTTCCTTAAGCTAAACAGGTTTAGGCGAAGATTTTGGGAGTAGCCAAAGCACAGCTTAGGCTATTCACTAATCCACATTTGCTGCTCCCTTGGACTTTTTAGTGTGATTAAATGAGGGCTCATTGTAATAATAATGACAAAACCATCAAGAAAGTCATGTCTAAAACTGTTTTTATTTGAACACGATGATCAACATTTGTAAACAACAAATTACAGAGCTACCTTTATCAACTGGCATTGACTGAATCATTCTACACAGCAAGAAATGTAGTGAAGTTTCTCATTTTCCAACCTGGATCTACACCAAAGACATTTAACAAAGAAGATACTTTAAAACTTTACCTTCACTGGAGACTAAGGGGACCTCAAACTTCGTTACAAGTTTTTCCATTCTCTTACGTATTTCACTTGCCCTCTTCAGAGCACGGTGGTTAAGAAAATGTTCTGTACACCAATGCTTGCTTTCTCCCTTTTTAATGTACCCAGTAAATACATTCAGGAGAGTGATCAAATCGCCTTCATTAACCTTGGAAATGTACAAAGACAAGAATAAATAAATATAGACATGAAATGCAATATTAGAACTACAAATAAATGTTCAATAAATTGTACATGAAAATATTTTTGCATCCATCAGCAATTGCTTTGATGCACAGGAAAGTAAATGATATGAAAAATTAATATTTGCTGCACATACAATAAAAACCATGACAATCAAAATTAGCAATAGAATCACTGCTTTAAAAATGAGATGGGGGAGAACTCACGTTCTAGGACCCAGGGAATAAATGCAAGGAAAGCCAGAATGGGATGAGAACAAAAGAAATGGGGAAAGGAGACATGGAAACTGTTGGAGAGAGTCCATGTGTCCATGGCTGACTGATCTTGAAATACTAAATCTCATTAAAATGTTACATGCAACAAAAAATCAACTGTTGCAACTTGATTCATATTCCAAGGCAAACATCACAATAATTATGGTGAAAAGATAGTAATCACAACCTACTAAGGTATTACGTAATAATTCATGTACGACAAAAATATGAACGGCAGTTCGTGCCTACTAGGGTTATAAAGCTTTGATCAAGGCATTACACCAAATTTCCTGATAAATATGATCAAAGAAAAGTAGCTTGAAAAGAAACTGTTGCACAGTCATTGCAATTTTTCTCAGCAGTAAAATGATGTAAGAAGAAAATGGTAATGTTATAGCACAAATATCACTGTGTACACTGTTATGTCCTTTACTAACAATAAAAACATCTTTTGCCCAGAGATGAAAATAAACTACAAATTCATCAAAAACTTCAAATATAAGAGGATTTGAGGTGACCCTGTGGTGTAACCCATGCAATGGAGTTTGAAAAATACAAATGACACACCATTCATATATACCTCAAATTTTCTGTGGACAACCTTTGCTGCATGACCTTGACCCTTTTTTTTAATGAAGATATTTTGGACTTGCAACATGGCCACTATGGATAAAATTTCCTGGGAACATCCAAATTCACCTGAAAAATAGGTGAAAGTCACATATTAGTAGTAACAGTGAACAGAGGGCCTTGCCAAATACTGTTTGAATAAGTGTACTAATCTTACATATTGCTTCTCTGATATTTTTTTTTTTACTGATGACATGATATCCAAACAAGAAGCAAATTACTCTCTTAAATCAGCATTACTTCAAGTATTCCTTCACTAATAACAAGAGATGATGAATGAGTTGCACTGAGTGAGTCAGTGGTCAATCCTCTTTTGGGACATCTCATATTCAATCAGAAATCTCTAATGTGTGCTAATGAGAGCACTTGTAAATGTACCTGTATTCCAAAACTAACTCACCTGAAACGAGTAACATTTTGGCTAACTGTGGTGAGATAGGGAGTTCAGCCATTTGCTTGCCAAGAGGCTGAGTTAATGATCCCTCTTCAGTTAATGCACCCAATGCAAACAGCTCATCTAGTGCTGAGATTAAGTGACGAGCAGGTGGTGGTGATGGAAAATCAAACCTCAGCATATTTTCTGAAAAAAAAAGAAAAAAAAAGCAATAGAGTACCATTGTAAAGAAAAGGCAGAACTACAAATATACACATGCAACAGAAAACATGGTATTTATATAAAATATTTGAAGTTAAGAGACATAGGAGTCTCCTACAAAAACATGGAAAGAGAGGCTGCTAATTACAAAAACCAACTGAGATTTAGGTGTCCATGATGTCAATATGTCTCAAATTTCTAATACAAAATATATATTTTACTACATATCAGTGAATAATGCAGGAACATTTAAATTTAATTACTATCTTCAAATCTAAAAAAAAAATAATTAAATTTCTACAAATCAAATATGAATACCAATTCCAAGGGCCATCAAATTAAGTACAGCTGATGACAGGTTTGTGCGGACCATTTCTGGAGGTGTAACCTTACTGAGCTTGTCATATTCAGCTTCGGAATATAAACTGCAACAAATGAAATTTCATTTTATTAGTAATACACTGAATTAGCAAAAGACATAAAACATTTACAAACAATTCTCCTAATACTATACCATCTATAAACAGGGTGTTTAAGGATTTAATACTATAAAGAAATGCTGATGTACATGTATCACAGGCTGAGTATCATGTATGAATTTAAAAGTTGACTGATATCAGAGCCTAATTTTTTAAATGAAAAAACATTATTTTTGGTGAACATCACTAGAGTGACAGTAAAGGAAACCCTCTATTTTTGTTGCTCATGAGGTCATCTAGCATTGAAAATAATGTTGAAAAATTGTTAGATGGTGGAAAGTAAGATGGAAGAAAGAATATGAACAGAGATATAATAAAAAGAATGAAAGGGGTTACAGCTAGGGGCCAAAGGAGTGCTGCAAAGAACCTCAAGTAATGCCAACAGTGCAGCATGTGAGGTGAACTGAGAGCACTTCCCCTTACAGGGTTTGCTCAATACCATATACATACGAAGTCATTACCTAAAGTCTGCTATAAATACCTATTGCTACCCATTTCACAACTTCGTTAATAGCAGAATGAGTACTGCTTTGCTGTTGTAACTCCAAATGATACAAATTAATTCATCATTATAGTTTTATAACATATTTTCATATGTCATTTCACTGACTAGCCTTCCTAAATTCACAAGACAATTTCAATGGAAATCTCCGAGATGAAACTTAATTGTATTCCTATAATTCTTTTCCTAACTCCTAAGTTACTTTCTATATCAACTATATGATACAGTAAAAGGACTTATTTATTCATTAAAATTTCCTGGTAAAACTAGGACTACTGTAAGTAATGCATTGATACAAAAATACTTTGTTTCAAGAAGACATGTTTTTCCTTAATTACAGTATAGTCGACCACTGCTATTTGTGGACTTCGGATTCGTGGATTTCGCTAAGGACCTTATATACTCATTATTTGCGGTGTTTTTCTGAGAAATACCCACAAATTATTGAATTTTCATATCAATTTCATGATTAAATGCACTTTTTTGTGATAAAACTATTAAAAAAACCAGCTATAAGCATTTTTAGTGTTTTTTTTATGAGTGAGATCTCTTCTTTCTGTATTTCCTTTTACCTTCTCTTACTTCCTAGTGAACGCAATAATCATGAATTCCAAGTCAATGGCCCCTGAGGGCTTGTTCCATTTGAATACGGTTCATCTTCTGAATCAATAATAACAATAATAATAATAATAATTATATGTCAAATGCAACAAAAAGCAATACTGTTTCTGTTAAGTTTTCCAAAAAAAACTATGGTCATTCAGTATGAGAAACGGAGCACAGACTTCCATGTTAAAACTATCAAAAGATTAATAGCTGATGAAAGAAAAATTTTGCTGCATTTTTCCTAAATGCTTTTTGTTAAAATGTATTTCCATATAAAAAAAAATGTAGGTGACTGATGAAACTAAATTTCAAGTCAAAACAAAAAAGCCCCTACTCTTTAAACTAAGATTCTTAGAATATGTAACACCAAACATATTACCAAGGAAAATGGCCAGGAAGAGATTTTACATGATAAAGTTTCTACCACCAGATGACATTGCGTCTTAAAAAAATCAAACATACCGATAAACTTTTCCTGAACGGGTACGTCCTGCGCGGCCTGCTCTTTGGATTGCTGAAGCTTGTGAAGTGGGAACAATAACAAGAGAGTCAGTATGACTCCCAACATTATACCATCTTAGTTTCATGAAGCCACTGTCGACAACTGTTAGAAAGATACAGTATGATGAGCGTGGATAAATTTCATATTAAGCCCTCCTTGATAACTGGTACTACCTACCCTAATAGAGAAAATACTGAGAATTGCATAAAACCCAAAAGAAATCTCTCTTACTAATCTCAATTACCTAATATTCTAGACAGAATCTGGAACCGGCAATGCCTTCTTGGTAAACTAAAATCCCTGGTATAAATAAGATGATAAACAGCTGCAAACTTTCTATAGCACTGGTTAAATTACATCATGTGGTTCATAATGCTTTTATCCTAACAAGATAACTTTGATGTTTAATCAATATAAATCTCACTGATCTTAATTTCTGAAAGACTTACAGTAGCTACACCTAACATTAAGAAGGTAAACAATATAAATCTCACTAATCTTAATTTCTCAATGATCTACAGTAGCTACAGCTAATGCTAAGAGGATAAAAGGATAATTTAGCGTAGGCTAGGCTTCTTTGCAGTTCCATGCTGGAATCCAACATGGAACTGCAAAGAAGCCTAGCCTACGCTAAATTATGTACTCAGTGAACTCTATAACATAACAGTATTTGAAGGGTAGTAAAGGAGGTACAGTATCACAAAAAAGTATATTGTGCTTTAAAAACAACTGTTATTACAAATTTTTGTTTTTCCATTTGAACCTATCACTCAAATAGCCCATGAGTAGGTGGGCAGTTGCTCTTTGAGTAGTTGCTTTATGGGTTGATGACACTTCCCACACCAGTAAAGGCTGAAGGGACTCTTCAGCTATGGTAATCAATCCCTCTAGCAGAAGGTTGGATAAGGTTAGGGGGGACGTCCAAGGTTGCAAGGGTTTTGGAGCCACAGTGGGTTTTTACATGCTGGGATGGAAGGATCCCAGGCCAATTGGGAAAGTTTTTTGCACTTTGAATCCTACATTTCGAAGGACTTTAAGTCTGCAAGTTGCTTCTTGACAGTGGGTATGAAGGCCTCAGGTGTAACTTTTTGGGCTAAAGTCAGGTATATTCTTCCTGCGTTCCTGTTGGTCTCTGTGGGAAACTTTCATTTTGTCCTTGTTGCTGAGAATCTCCTTCTAGTAGAGTTTCATTCTTAGACCTCCTGGCTTTTGCTGCTTTGCATCACAATTTTCTGCCCTATGGGGGTTCTCAAGTTATGCCTCCAACAGTATGTGCCTTCCTAGCACTCTTGATCTTGTTTGTCTTTTGTCTAGTTGCTAAACTTGGACTTTCTTAAACCCTATCTTTTGTGTTAGCTTGGAAAGTTTCTAAGGAAGCCCTTTAACAACTACACATCAATGTCTTCCTCTTGTCTTCTGTTTAACTTTACTAGGGCTCTCCACTATCCTTACACTAGTCTTTTGACCATGGCGAGCTTCGTTTGCATGCCTGTAAGGCAATAACTACAGAGTTTCTTGTTGAGTATGATCACTGCAGTGGGTTCACATCATTAATCTTCCTCTTTTATGACTTCATCTTTCATTCCTTTAGAACATATGGAGTTGCATTTTTGATGTGGTACCTGTCTTTTACACCCTACCTTAGGTGCTTTGTACATGTACTATCCAGGGTTACATCTTTGGTTACAGTCACTACCTAAGGAAGTTGCCTAGATTCTGAGATTGTCATTGGCTCCACTGTCCATCGTTAAGGATTTGGACATCTAGCATCTAAGTCCTATAGTATTCTCTTTGGAGGCTTCTCTGTTTTGTCCTCCCTTATTAATTGGAATTCCTGCTAATTAATGCATGTATTTTGTAAAGCAAAGAATATATTTACAATAAAAATGATATTTTAATGATAAAATAAGGTTTCACATATACGTACTTACCAAACAATTACATTAGCTGTACGCTTTCTTACCTGGCAGTCGAAAATTCAAATTCCCGGCGGCGGTAGCAGCGCTGCCATTGTTTGTGCAGGTGATACAGATCCCGCCCACTTTCGGGAATACCTGGTACTGCTGAGCTTTAGACTTCAATTCGTTGAGCCGCAACGTCCATCTGTGGGGAGGAGGGAGGGCTCTGATTATGTAATTGTTTGGTAAGTATATGTGAAACCTTATTTTATCATTAAAATATCATTTGCACGTAAGTGACTTACCAAACTATTACATTAGCTGACTCCACATTACCCGGAAGGTGGGTATGTGGACAGCTTTATGAACAAAAACAACAGTTATGTGCTCACATTATATATAATGTTTGCAGTACCTTACCTTGTGAGAGAGCAGCTACAGGTACATAGATACTGTCTTTGGTCGGCGCTCTCATCACATGTAGGAGACGTGGCAGTAAAGGCCAGGGTCGTCCCTACTAATGGTGGGATTTTTGCAATCACGGAAGTTCACCGATGATTGACAAAAACAACAATAATTTGCCCTTGCCCTGGGAGAAAAGACCAGATAAAAAACCACACAAAACCATCACCTACACTAAAAACCATATGGTACCCTTAACCAGATATAAGAACTGGTGGGTACTTCAGGTACATGTACCCCTAGGCTTCCCACAAACTCAAAAAACCTCAAATTCAAGGCGAGGAGATAGTAGAGGGAAAAAACCGAGTCCCCCTATGCTTCCTCTCCCAACACCATTCCCGCTACTGACAACGGTCCCAATCTAAAGCAGTTTTTGTAAGTAGTTTCTACCTCCTTCAAATAGTGCGATGCAAACACCGATGTCGACCTCCAGAACATAGTTTGCATAATGGAGGATAGAGACATATTCTGTCTAATAGCCAATGACGTTGCTACTGCACGAATCTCATGCGTCTTCGCTTTCAGCACCCTAAGAGCATGTTCCTGAGTTTGGGCATGCGCTTCTTGGATCAAACTCCTCAGGAAAAAGGACATTGCATTCTTTGAAAGAGGCCGAGACGGGTCTTTCACCGAGCACCAGAGTCGGCTCTCCTCTCCTCTCACAGATTCTGTTCTAGTCAGGTAGTGTCTGATGGCTCTGACTGGACATAATGTACGTTCCTCATCTTCCGACCCGACTAAGTCCGTTAGGTTCTTTATCTTGAAAGAACGGGGCCAAGGATTCGAAGGATCCTCATTTTTAGCAAGAAAGTCTGTTACATAAGAGCAAACTGCATTGCCCTGGGTGAAACCCACTTCCTTACTCATCGCCTGCAACTCGCTTACTCTTCCCGCTGTGGCTAAGGCGACTAGGAATAGTGTCTTCCTAGTTACATCCCTCAAGGTTGCAGAATTCAACGGTTCGAATTGGGGGCCGTTGAGCCACCTTAAAACTACATCCAAGTTCCATTCCTCTTCTTCAGGCTTGAAAATCTTGAAGAACTAAAGGATCTGATCAGGTCACTGATGTCCTGATTTGATGAAATGTCGAGGCCTCTATGCTTGAAAACCGATGAAAGCATGGCCCCATATCCTTTAATAGTTGAAGTGGCCAACTTCTTGGTGACCCTCAGAAATAACAAAAATTCTGCAATTTCTGTTATAGATGTCTCAGAAGAAGAGATGCTATGTCGTCTGCACCATGACCTAAAAACTCTCCACTTGGACTGGTAGAGCTTGGCATAAGAGCTTCTTCTGCAGCTAGCAATAGCCTCTGATGCCCTTCGCGAAAACCCTTTTGCTCTGACCAGGTTCCTGACAGTCTGAATCCTGTCAGGGCCAGACCGGACAACCCTTGGTGATATCGGTTGAAATGGGCTTGTCTGAGAAGCGATGGATTTTGTGGAAGTAGTCTGGGAAAATCCACCAGCAGATTGAGAAGGTCTGGGAACCGCTCTTTCCTGGGCCAGAATGGCGCTACTAGAGTCATTGTCACATTCTGGTGTGATTGAAGCTTGTTTAAGACCTCTCTTATCATCCCGAAGGGAGGGAAAGCGTAAACGTCCAGTCCTGTCCAATCTAGCAGCATCGCATCTGTTCTCCACGCTAGTGGTTCTGGAATTGGAGAACAGAAAATGGGAAGACGATTGTTCCTCGATGTGGCGAACAGATCTATCGATGGTCTTCCCCAAAGCTTCCAGAGGTCTTGACACACTCTCTCGTTCAGAGTCCATTCTGTTGGTAACACCTGATTTACCCGACTCAGTTCGTCTGCAATTACGTTCATTCTCCCTTGCACGAATCTTGGAAAAAGGGTGATCCTCTTCTCGTTCGTCCAGGTGAGGAGATCTTTGGCTATCTTGTTGAGAGAGAACGAGTGGGTCACTCCCTGCTTCCGTACATATGACAAGGCTGTGGTGTCCGAGTAGACCGCTACATTTCTTCCGGTGACTAAGTGGTCGAACGCTTATAGCCCTAAGAGGATGGCCTTCAATTCCTTCCCATTGATGTGCAAGGTCTTTTCTCGTTCTGTCCACAGACCTAACACTCTCTTGTCTCCTAGGAGGGCTCCCCATCCGCTGTCTGAGGTGTCTGAGAAGAACTGCAGGTCGGGGTTCGACATGACTAGGGAGATTCCTTCTTGTAATCTTTCCCTCGAATGCCACCAACAAAGATCCATCTTTATCTCTTCCGTCAGGGGGAAAACTAGTGAGTCCGACTGTGTCTTCCGAGACCAATTTGCTTTCAGGAAGAACTGAAGCGGCCTCGTGTAGGCGTCCTAACATGACAAAACTCTTCACTGAAGCCAGGGTCCCGAGTAGGCTCATCCATTCAAGCGCTGAGCAGGATGGGCGAACCAGAAATTGCTGGACTGTCGACAGGCATGACTCTATCCTCTTCGGGAAGAGAAAAACCAGAAAAGCTAGAGAGTCTAGTATCATCCCTAAACAGAGAATCCTCTGAGTTGGAATCAATTGGGACTTCTCCGAGTTTACTATGATACCCAATTGTTGTGTCAAAGTAAGTGTCTTCTCCAAGTCCTTCACACACTGACGCCTGGATCTGGCTCTCAGGAGCCAGTCGTCTAAGTAAAAAGCTGTGTTGATCCCCATCAAATGCAGCCACTTTCCCAGAGAAGCGAGAATCCGAGTAAATACTTGAGGGGTGGTTGACAGACCGAAGCAGAGGGCTCTGAACTGGAAGACTCTCTTCTTGAAGACGAATCTCAGGAACTACCTGGAGTTCTGATGGATGGGGACATGGAAGTATGCATCCTTCATGTCGAGAGACACCATCCAGTCACCCGGTTGGATGGCTGACATTACTGATCGACTGGTTTCCATCCGGAATTTCGTCTTCCGGACAAAGAGGTTCAGAGCGCTTACATCCAATACAGGTCTCCATCCCCCTGATGCCTTGGGGACTAGGAAGAGCCTGTTGTAAAACCCTGGGGAGTTAGTGTATGTTACTTCCTCTATGGCCTCTTTGTTGATGAGCTCTTCTACTTCTTTGGCTAGAGCCAAAGCTCTTGTTGATCCTGTCGAGTATGCTGTCAAACAGGCAGGTGTATTGTACAGTGGTGGATCCTGTGTAAAAGGATCACATATCCCTCTCGAAGCACCTGAATTAACCACTGTTCTGCTCCTCTTCGACTCCATTCCTCCCAGTAGTCGTGGAGTCTTGCCCCCACGGGTGTGTGAAGGACCTTCCGATCATTTCTCTGTCTTAAAGGAAGGTTTCTTGGTAGACTTGGAGGTGGTTCGTAGATTAGTTCTTGGTCTCTGCTGCCACCTCGACTTACCTCCTTGAAAGGGATGTTTTTGTAGAGGAGAAGCTTTGGCTCCTGTCGCTGGAGGTTCCTTAGGTCTTCTCGCTGACTGAAAGAGAAGATCATTGGTGGACTTTTTCTCGAGGTCCGACAGCACATGCTTAATGGTTTCTTCTGGAAACAGGTGAGATTTACTCTGGGGGGAGAACAACAAAGCCAATTTTTGGTTCGTGGTTACTCCTCGAGATGTGAAGGAGCACCACCGTTCTCTTTCTTTAGTACTCCCATAGTGAATAGGGCAGCCAATTCCCCTGAACCATCTCTCACTGCCCTGTCCACACAGGACAACACATTGAGCCAGTCAGCAGAAAAATCCTCATCTAGAGACTGGCAATCTTCAATTTTCCTGGCTAACGCTGCAATAGTCCAATCCAGAAAACTGAAGGCTTCGATCAAGTTGTATAAGTTCTTCACCAGGTGATCCAACTCAGGTGAAGAGAACAACACTTTCGCAGCCAAGAACGCTGCTCTTCTGTGAGAGTCCACAAGACCAGAGAAGTCTCCTCGGGAGGAGGTAGAAACTCCCAAAGAAGGAACTTCTCCTGTCGCATAAAACCTGTAGGTTTTATTTTGCAACTTTGACGGAGGAAAGGCGAACGAAGCCTTGCCTGACTCCCTCTTCTTAGCAAGCCACTCTTCTACTTCCTTCAGTGCTTTCTTCGAGGACTGAGAAAGAAATGGTTTCGGTAACCCCGAAGGCGCTGATCTCCTATCCTTCACAAACATCGACGGAGGTGAAGAAGGCGAAGCTGGTTCAAAAAAATCCAGATAAGTCTGTAAAAGAAACCTTAACAGACGAATAAGCAGAAGAGGGCTTCGGATCCTGGTCTTGAGTTTCCTCTTCCGACAGGACGGCTGATACCCTGTCTTCCTCTTCCATCTGGCTTGTTGTCTTCTTCAAAAAGACCATCAATTCTTGAAGTTGATGTTTAAAGGGACCCAAAGCAGAATCCTCTAGCAAGGGTTTGGCCTTCGCATCATCCTTAGGTAAAGACAAAGTCGTGGCTGTCGTACGGCTCTTCTTCGAAAACGAACGACTGGGAGTTGAAACAACACAAGACGTATGAGGCGAACGAGTCGAAGCAGCTCGAGGCAAATGAGGCGAACGAGTTGAAACAGCTCGAGACGAATGAGGCAAACAAGTAGAAACTCCTACTGATACACAACGAGGCGAGTCAGTCTTGCAAGCGCGTGAGCGCTGTAACGCACGTGAGCGTCTGACTCCATCCAAAGTTACGCTATTCGAAGAGGACTGATGATTTTCCCGAAAAACTGGTCCGGTGCGAAACTGCAGGGAGGTTGTGGACCACCTTGGATTTCTTAACAGGCGGCGACATCCCTCTCGTACGCTGGGTATGTCTCTTCAAAGGACGTGACACTAAATCAATCCACACTTTTTGCCTCGACACAGGCGACTGCACTTCCAAGTCGGACGACAACTGCACGTCACTGATATCTACGCCTTTCCAGCGGCATTTCCTGAGCACTCGCAAGTCGACTATGTCGACGAAGTCGGCGACTGACCGTGGGCAAACTCCCCCAGTCTCCCTTCGACCTCCAGTATGTCTTCTCTCGGGAGCTGGGGAGCGGGACAGGGACCTTCCTCTAGGAGAACAGGGGGAACGGACAGCCGGCTCCTCGGACACGACACTGACACTTAGCCTAACACTGGCCTTTTCACTTGACTTCTCTACGAACGCACGAAACGACATACCCAAATCCACAACAGATTTTGCCAAGAACTCAAATTTCTTGTCCATCTTGGACTTTAACAAGGAAATGGTGTTGGGATCGAAAACATGGGATACCTGGTCTGGAGTAATTGGTACTGAAGTTGGAGGACTATCAATAGGTGAAATATTCGATAAAAGTGGAGAAGATAGTGATGGTTTGTTTGCCTCTAAAGGCACGGGAGTTGTCTCTACTCTAGTTTTACTACCCGCTCTAAGAGCTGCTTTCCTTTTCCTATCTTTGTCCATCTTATCCAAATGAGCTTGAAAAGTCTTCCAACCTTGTTCATCTAAACTATGGCACTCATCACAAGTTAATTCCTTGCTACAGCACTGACCCCTACATTTAACACATTTGGAGTGCGGATCGTAACATAGTTTAGCTAATCTAGTTTTGCAGCCACTGCTGCAAAACCTAACTGAAGAAGAACTAGCATCAGACATCTTCGTAATAACTTGTTAATAACTAGGCAGCTAACTGATGAAGCAAAAAAGCCAACCAAGAAATTGTACATCACCATAAAGAAAAAATCCACAATGGCGACGAAAGTCGACTGCAACAACAAACCACCGGTGTTACCCTGTGGCCGGCAGAAAACTAATTGAAGTCTAAAGCTCAGCAGTACCAGGTATTCCCGAAAGTGGGCGGGATCTGTATCACCTACACAAACAATGGCAGCGCTGCTACCGCCGCCAGGAATTTGAATTTTCGACTGCCAGGTAAGAAAGAGTACAGCTAATGTAATTGTTTGGCAAGTCACTTATGTGAAATTAGTTTTTAATAAAACATCATTGCAGTATAGTGGACGCCCCTGTATTCGTGTTCTCCAGATTCGCGGACTCTCACATTTGCGGATTTCTCACGTTTCCCTGCATCGTTCGCGGGAAATTTGCGGCCTTTTTCTATGAGAAATATCCACAAATTCCTGGTTTTTTTAAAAATCAATTTCATCATAAAATGCACTTTTTCTGATACAACTATTAAAAAAACCAAGTATAGACATTTTTAGTGGGTTTTTCTTGAGTTTTAACTAACAAAATAGGCTGTTTTCAGCGTTTTTATAGGGGTTCCAACTATTTGTGGGTTCTAACTATTCACGGGTGTGTGTGTGTGTGTCTGGTATGCATCGTCCACCTCGAATACTGGGGGACCACTGTAATCATAATCTTTAGCACCCTCCTACCTTTCCCTTATGCTTCCAGATGGGGATTGGCGTAAGAATGAAATGCATTGGTTAGTGGACATATTTTTGGTAAAAGAAAATTTGTCTTTTTTCTGTGCGCAGTAATTCCAAATACAATATATACATGTGACAATTTCCTAACCAGTTCTTCATGTCCTTATATTGACAGTAATTGACAGTTAGAGTACCATTTCAACTTTTAGCATAGTAAAAGCTTAAAATAAAAGCAGTTGGATATCACTCAACATGAAGTCAAGAGAGTGAGAATGTCAAAAGAGAAGGAATGCATGCAATTCAGAGCTGGTCGCACTGCTTAACTCTCTTTTGGCAAACAGTTGTATGGCAATCAGCTTGTATTATACTTGGAAACAGAATGCCCAGGTATATGACTTCCACATATTCATTTTTTCTCCATATCTAAATAAAATACTGTTGAACACGAAAACAGTCCTGAGTTCAACAGATCTAATAAGGAATGATTGTATATGGTACATGTATTGTTCCTACTTCCTCAGGATAATTTGCATAAGTCAACTGCTTCCCTGTTGATTTCTGATAATTTTTTGCCTAAAAACAGTGTGAAAATTTAAGTTACTAACCATAAACAATACCAGGTATGGTAACAGAAGTTTCTGCTATGTTGGTGGCCACCACAACTTTACGAACACCAGGGGGTGATGACTGAAATGCTCGAAGCTGATCACTGTTTGTTAAAGAGCCATGCATTGGTAACACCACTAAAGCACCTGAAACTTAACAATAAAACCAATTTTAAACAATAAACTCTTAAAGCTATCTATGTGTTTCACAGAAAAACCTTTAGTACTTTAGATAGAGAGTGGTTGTGATGAAAATGATAGCAGTTTTGGCAACATTTATCTTGTACAAAAGGCTTCTCTATTTTCTTACTGGGTCCTGCTCTTCAGCAGGTAGAATGTGGTATAACATAAGGAGAGACTAGAAAATATGGAGAGGAGAGGACTGACAATCACTGTAAGTCAACAGTTTATGGTAAAAGAAAAAGTAGAGCTGGATAATAGCCATGTTGGTGCCATGGGAGAGGTAGTACTGAATAAAAGTATACTCAATATGTTTCATATTCGACAGTTAGTGCAGCAAGATTAAAAAATATAAATGGAGTAAAGAATTTTCAATGTCTGGAAATTATTAGAAAACTAATAAGGATGAGACAGTGGAGAAAGACAATGTAATGATGAAAAGGAGAATCCATAGAAGTGGTAGAAACTTCATTTATCAAGTGGACACACTGGACTGTGAAGCTGTTACTGAGAGGGAATTAAAAACTAAAATATTAATAGACAATAATTCAAGTGAGTTTCATGAAATGCTAGGAATAGCCCCATTGACAAAGACCAAAATTTTAATGTCTATAAGGTTTGAGGTTTTCTAGCAAATACTATAGCAAAGAAAATGGTATCAACAAAGAAAATGGAGGCACAAAAATTGCTTAGATTTATGGATGGTGTGCTTTGGTAACAATAGACAGAAGAAAGAGGATTAACCCCTTCCCTCTCACATTTTTTATCCCAACTTCCAGTCTTTATGAAGCATATTTTTTTATTTTTTATATCTAGAGTATATGCTAGAGTGATAATCACCTCAAATATTTCTTAAAAAAAAAAATTGTCAAGATAGTCTTCAACTATTACATAACTTCTCAAGGCCGAGTTTTCTTGGAAATTATAAAAAACAAGGAAAATAACAAATAAAGAATATATTTATTGCATTTTCATCCATATTCTTATTCTTTCATAATTCTTCAATATTAAAAAAAAATAATTACACATGATAAATGTAAAACTTTATAACATAACTGATCTTCAAAAGAAAATAAAAGTAGCCAAAAAAAAAAATCTTGCATTTATGAAAAAATGCAATATGATGATGTAAAGCCTGGTGACTAACATAGAAGAAAAAAATATGATGACAAAAATATAATACTTTCAACAGAAAATGTAAAAGGTTTCATTATCACAAAAAGAGAAAGATTCTTGCCTTTATGAAAAAGTAATAAAAAAGGACAAATTGAAATGAAAGGTTTTACCTTCATCATAATGAATGATACTTTTCTTTCTGTATTACCTATTTCAGCTTTATATTTTGAAAATAAATGTATTTACTCCTGTACAGAACATAAAATAAATAAGTTCTTTCATCTTTTCCTAAAACTTATCCTTCGTGTGATATATCCTAAAGCAAGGAGTTATACACAGTGCTACATCACACACCAAACAGCAGTATCTGCTTTCTTTCCTTAGCTTTTTTCCACTTGCATCTCGCTTTCTGCTACAAACTACACATTGTCTTGTGGAGTTACTTTTCTATTCTGTAGGTGGCATAACATCTGGGAAATGCCTTTCTGTAAGACGAAGAGGGTGAGGTACACTACTTGGTCGTCCTACTTTTGATGACATCATAGGTGTATGGTACTTTTTTATTGTTTCGTCTATCACTTGAAGACGGTACTTTAGAGCTGTAGCTTCTCCTCCCGATTTGAGTTACAAAAGGTAGGAATTCCACAATGCGAAGCCGACAATATGAAAGAATATTTTCTTGTAATACCTCTTTCTCCTTTTTCTTGTAAGAGGATAATCCTGGAGACATTGATCTACTTTATCAACCCCCTCCCATTGTGTTATTGTAGTCCATAACTAGTTTAGGCTTCTTCACCAATTTTCCTCTTTTTTCTGTTTCTACCATTTCTGTGTTATGCACTGTGGAAAGTAACACAACATCTTTCTTATCCTTCCATTTTATTGCTGTTACTTTTCTTCTTTTGTAAACCGCCATTTCCACCTTTCTGCAGTTTTTCTTGTTTCAATCCAGAGGGCATTTCCTTTCTACTAACACGGACAGTGCCATATACGTCTGTTTCATTTTCTGTCAGTAAATCTGCTAATTGGGGAGAGTTATAATAGTTATCCACTGTAAGGCAATAGCCTTTTTTCAGTAATGGCTTCATCAGTGTCATAACAATTTTTGAAGACACGGGAAGGTCTTCATAATCATTATCAAACATTGTTCCTTGACCTGTATAAATGACAAAATTCCAAACGTATCCTGATTCTGATTCACACAACATGAAATATTTTATCCCAAATCTAGCTCTTTTTAGTGACAAATATTGTACCCAACCAAGATGTCCTTTATAAAGTAAAAGGCTTTCATCTATAGCTACATTTTGTGCAGGCGTGTACATACTTTTGAATTTGCCAACAATGCTATTATAAAACTTCCAGGTTTTGTTGAGCTTTGGGCAAGGATGAGTGGCAGGGTCAAAATCCTCATTATTTGACAAATGGAAATACTGCTTTATTTTACAAAATCTGCGGTGTGGCATAATTTTAGCAAAAATTGGTGTATGTAACAAAGGCATCTTAGACCAGTATTGGCTTTCTTCAGGTTTCTTTACAATCCCCTGTAGCATAATAACACAGGAAAATCCTCATTTCTTCCCGATATGATGGATGCCATTTCTTTTTCTCTGTTTCTGATTTTCCACTCAACTTTTGTTCAGCATTCCTGTTCGTTTCTGTAACAATAATGTCTAACATATTGTCATCAAGAAATGACTCAAAATACTGAATATGTATATGTATTTTCTTCATCATCTTCAGTATTATATACATGATGAATTATATTATCACCAATAAAGGGAAATGCAGGCTGTGGAGGAGAGGGTGGTATATCATCTGTAATTGTTATTCTTTGCCAGCCTTGGTTATCAGGAACATTATCGTCATCATCTTCATCTGAAGTATCAGAGTATTCTGACGTCATATCACCATCACTTTTGCTCCCTGAATCGTCCATTCCATCATAATACTCTGCATTACTGTCACTCTCACTACTCAAGATAGTTATATAGTTATAATAAAAGAAAATCCACGAAAAACAATGGAAATCCTGCCTGATGAAAGGATGCGTCTCCAATGGCCAACTGGCGCCAGTGTAGCTACAATTTTCTAAAAAAAAAAGGCACTTATATCCATAGAAAACAGCTTTCTATAGTGGAAGACTAATATAAACAACAGCCGAGTTTACTGGGAGTTGCTAGGAAAGAGATAGCAAAATTTTGAGTATACTCGGGCTTACTGAAATATGACAGTTATCTTAAACCCGAGAATACACGGGGTTGAGCGGGAAGAGGTTAATGTTATAAGTTACTTGAAAGAGATGAGTCTCATTTTAATACAATCACAAATCATTCAAATTGTGCTAGAACAACAGATAAACACTGATGCCTCATAAAACTCAGGAATTTGCATTTCTAAAAGTAAAAGTCAGATGACAATGAAGCTGGGGCCAAACAATATGTGAAAAGTATTCCCTTCAGGGAGATAGGAGTGGACAAAACTCATCTCATACCTAATCCCTAAGGGGATAAGGTGATGTACAAAATGTTATTGATGATGATGGAAATAATAGAATGCTAGAAATCCTAGGCTTTTGTACTAAGAAATTTTACTAACCTTCTTTTTTGGTTAAAGATTCTGAAAACTCTCTCAGCAGACTGGCGCAAGTATCTACTTCTTCAGCACCTGTAAGGAAAACCAGAACATCTCCGGGCCCCTCTTTACGGTGAATCTTCATTACCGTGTCTGCGCAGCCTTTGATATAATCGGCTACCGGCTCTAAATATGAAGTGTGGATTTTGAATCAGTGATTACAATACTACAGTGTAAACATAATTCATAAAACCATTGAGTTACTTTCAATACCATTCTAATACTATGCATTACCTTTAAGATTCAAGAGTGACAAATGCAAAATCACAAATTCACAGAAAATAATATGCAGAAAGCAGTTAAAGACCTACCTTGTATGTAAAAAATATCAACAGGGTATGTTCTCCCTTCCACAGAAATTACAGCAATGGAGTCTTTGCTTTTATCTTTTGACAAGTTGGTGTTGAAAAAGTTGAAGAGATGGTCAGCATCAACAGTAGCTGAACAAATAATTAGCCGCAGGTCTTTGCGTTTACGGAGGATTTTTTTCATTAGTCCCAAAACAATGTCTGTGTACAGTGTTCTCTCATGGACTTCATCTAGAAGAATAGCACAGTACTGGAAACAGGATACAGAAAAAGGGTACTCCAGTTATTTCTTTATAATTACAGTGGTACATGGGCTAGCTATCTTTTTTTTTTATCAATAAAATACCAGCAGAACCAATCTGAATTACATAACAAAGCTTAATTAATTTAATCTCTTTAAATTAATTTCCATAGGTAAGAATAATGAAGTTCAAGTGATAATAATACACTTAAGTATCAAGTTCACACATGTATATAATACCATATTTACCTGTCGTAATAAGGGATCTGCCATCATCTCTCGCACCAATATTCCTTCTGTCATATATTTGATTTCGGTGACACCTGGTGTTGAGCATTCATCAAAACGTATAGAGTAGCCAACTTCTTTCCCCAAAATAACATTGCATTCCTCAGCTACTCTTTCTGCCAAAGTTGTGCAAGCAACACGACGAGGCTGAGCTATACCAATAATACCATCCACTACCCATCCTGCTTCCCTCAGGTACTGAAATGATGAGATTAGCTTTGAGTGATAAATGAAACCTTTTTTTATTTTACATATCTATGCCACAGATGTCCAAGTCTATCTGAATGCAGTACTTCATTTAAGAAGAACTATGGCATTAGTACAGAAATTTCTCAGAGATAATGTTACATTTTCACCAGTTTATGCCAAGATCCATAAAAACGCAATTGCTTACCTGTGGTATTTGGGTACTTTTTCCTGACCCAGTTTCCCCAACAACAATTGTGGTCTGATAGTTCTCAATTAAGTACAATATGTGGTTCCGAGCAGTGAAAACTGGTAGTCGTTGTCTTTGTTTTTCTATTGACAAGTTTCTGTAGGGATTATATATAAAAGAAGTCCCAGAATTTTGGTCAACATCACTTCTATCTTCAGTATAGGTATCATCAACTGAAAATAAAATAAATAGAAAATTCTCAAGAATTTCTTATGTATCTAAGAAATTAATTCTGACACCACTAAAAAAGACAGCTTGCACACAAAATTTTCTTTGATAGACTACTGAATTAAATCTGGTAATAATGTCTGAAAATCAAAACTCATTACTTTATATCAGTCTTTCATGCTCTCAACCAGTTCCCAGCTACTACACAAACGAAACCTCCGGTTCCATCTGGCTGAGTATATATATATATCCAGGAACAACAGATCCACCGGCGGCAATCTTCATCACTTGTTATATGGTCTCAATCGGGGGGAAATCCCTTAGTTATAATGGGTTTGTTTTGATAAACATGATTTCTTTTTCGAAAAGTAATTATGGATTCACTATAAACCAATTACTTTTAACTTTAGCTTGAGTAGTTACAGTATACGTACCTAGTTGGTAAAGTTTTAGTCACTTTTACTATACATAATAGATAACCCTGGACCTGTTGGTCCTTCTAAAATATGAATTAATATATTGTACCTAAAAGTATTAAGGACTAATATGAGGCCATGAACTCGGCTGGAACTTTGGGAGTGAGCTATTGGTTGCAATCCCTAAGCTGGATTGATATAAAAGTAACATTTACCCTACAACAAGGCATAACACCTAATACCTCAGGATAACATATTAGTTAGGAGAGCCAAGGAATATGTTATAGGCTGCCCCCTAACTAGGGAACTTGTAAATGTGACCTCCTGCTACCATGTTAATGAAGTATGTCCTGTAACTGGCAAATTTAACTCTTCCAAATGATGTTAAACAGTAAATTGAAAGGTTTGTTTCTCGAAGCTTAGAGTCAAATTAACACCTAATGAATAATAGTTTACCAAAATCATAAAACATTAAGTTACAGACTTCGAAATTCACTTAATAACCAAAAAAAAAACTATGAAAATAAAAAATATACAGAAACTAAAATAATGATGAATTAGAGTAAACAATACAAATCACCTGTTAATACTACCTGGTTTTAAAAATTGGAGCTTCCTTGCCATATCTTTTGTTGTCAAGATACTACTTCAATCCACAGCATCAACCTTAATTCCCAGGTTAATTACCAAGCTTACATTCTGGGTTACAGTTAAGCAACCTGCAACCTGTAAGAAATGTTGCATGAAAATTTGTAATGATGCATATATATGTATATCAAATAAAAACTAAATCACTACTGTCACTTCAACTGGTGTATACAACCTTTAAAACACTGAATCTTATTCTGTTGAAAGTGGAAAAGTAAGACTATTATAAATCATATGCAATATTTCATGTGACCAAATTCTTGCTTGTTTCTTATTGAAAAAAGATGTAAAGAATTACTTTGAGGGTACCATGAAAATTCCAATCTTTATGGCTGACAAGACAAATACCTGCCTGTCAATTAATAAACCATCAATAGCTAGCCTAATGGCTAAGGACAGTCTGCTTGCTGAAGTGGAGCTTTAGTAATTCCTTTTGCATCCACTTGCTTAAGGCTCTCATGACTTCTACACAGGCTCCCGACTTGATAGTTGAAGCATCCAAATACAGCAGCACATTTGGAATATTGTTTTTCCTTTTTTTCTATAATTAAAAGTCATCCCTGCTGATCCGGGTGATAGGTATAAGATAAACCTGTTGCTGAGGTGCAGACCAATTTCTAAAGAAATGGTTTGTATCTGGCTTGAATGGTAATGGGTCCCATTACTTCTGATTACCATACTGTTGCTTAAAAAAAACCCTAGCAGGTGAAATGTTTCCAACTTATATATTTTGTAAAGACTACAGTCACTTGAAGACAATCAACACAGTTTTTTTTTACCTACCATATACATTCTTTGTAGATGTGATTTACTCCATGACAAATACAAGAAAAATGTTGTGAGAAGTCTGCTCTGCTATATGTTTGTGAATGTTACTGACATGATGAATAAGAGGTCTACATCTAATAATAGAAATTCTTGGTTGGCCAACCAAACTTGTAAATATTGTAGTCATTAAATGAAGGCATGGACACACTGTCACAATTCTAAGAAAATGTTCTCTCAAGTCAGTTATCCACAAAAGGGTTCATGCTTGGAAAAAGATCTCTGCTCTTACCTTCGAAGTGCAGCTAGTGTATGCTGTATGTTGGAGAGGAGACTGCTGCTGATTTTCTAAGATTTGAGATTGCAAAATTCCAACTACTCCTCAGGAAAGATAGGCATTCAGGAAGATGCAGACTGTGGTGATCCTGGGATCAGACCAAAAATGAAATCTATCACATTCCCTGGATATACTTAAAAATGGAATTAGTTTCCTCATAACTTATATCAATATATAGAAAAAATTGAGTCATTAAGAAATTTGTTACAAATGCTTACTACTAGTCTACAAGACTTGGCCATTTTTATTTGATTTTTTTAGTGTTTCTTATTTTGGAATGTCATCTGCCGCCATATTTTGAGTTGTTCTCCAATGCTGTGATATGTCACCAATTGGTGTTAGATTTCGGCACATCATGACTCAATTGAGGTCTTTAGCTGCATCTTGGTCTGTGTGGTAGCGCTCTCTGGTGTATTACCAGTAACTTTCTTTTAAAAGAGTGTTTATAAATGTTGCAATGTTTTAATCATACTCTACCTGACCTCTCAAATGTCCTGTCAAAAATAGTACATATATTAAGGAGAAAAATATCTCATATGGACTTAAGCAGGTTCTGGAAAAGAGAATTATTTATAAAGAGGCACTTTAGATGTGAAATTGTATTCTCTGAAAGCTTAGGATGCAATTTCTGATAAACTTGACACATTCTTGTAAAAAATCTTATGCAAGGACAATCTTGTAATAAATAACAATAAGATGTCCATCAAGTTATTGTAGTTTTATTTTTGGGTAAGCAGTTAACCAATAACGAGCAAATAACCGAAATGTCTACAAAATCCAAACCCACTAATGATTCTTCAAGCTGTGTGATATCCTACACTAGGTGAGGTAGCCCCATGGCCAGGTGTGACCAGCATAATTGTTTGGGTTAGGTTAGGTTCAAGTGGACTTGGCTTAGAAGAATACTTGCAGTTTGCTTAATTATACTGTTTTTTTCCATCTGTCCATCAGCCTGTGGTGTTTTCGCATGGTAACTCTGCGTTCGGGGCTTTAAATAGTTACGCTTTGTGTAAGTTTTAGGAAAATAAAAGGATATCTGGGTGTACCTTTGCAACTGAAAAGTGTTTTAATAATTTATTGTATGCGAATTACACCATTAGTATTCGAAATAGGATGTTATTTAAAGCCCAAGAAGCAGTGTTACCATGCACAAACACCACAGATGGATGGACAGATGGAAAAAAACAGAGTATAGGTTAGGCAACAACATTATCAAAGCCTCATTATAAAATAGCAACAATAGGCAAGTATTTAGTATGTTTTAGGGTGAATGACCAAGGTGTTAGGCTACATAGCAGCCAACTCTCTTGGAACACAGCCACTTCCTGATAAAGCGCTTGAATTATGCCATTAGCCTATATCGTAATTTTGGAGAAAACACTTACTTCAAAAGGAGCGTAAAGATCTCGGTGTGCTGCCTGGATGGGACACAACTCCTGACTGATGCTAATGGCAGTGAGTTCAAGTATACTTTTTCGAGAAGGTGGCCGCATTCCGGGAGAGGTGGCGGCTATGTCACCGCTCGGTCGTGTACCCTATCTGGTCCTGTTGGCCTATATTCAAAATGAACATAATAATTGCCAATAAAACCTATCATAAAATATATCTATACCTAGCTATTCACCATTTTTGACAACTCTGTTAGCCTAGGATACAGGCCACCTGGCTGGAGCTCTGCCTATCGTAGGTTGTGCTTCATTAGGGCTATTTGCGAGAGCTGCATTTGTCCTTTTGGGCTATTATATGCTTTTTAAAAACGAAAAATTTCCTAGGCACTGTTTATACACCCAGTAATTAGCCTAACATTTCTCCAACTTACCTGAACGTAGGCAAGATTTCTAATAGTAGTAGTAGTAGTAGGGATATTCCTTTGAAACGGCTCCCTTGCTTCTTTTATTCCTCCTTTGTTTGAGTTTTTTCTCTCTGAAATACCACATTTCTTTTATAAAATCTTTCCTATTCTACACTTCCTCCCTCATTAGAACTATCAATAAGAGTATATTTGCCACTAATTCCTCTTTATTTTCTTGATATGGTTGCTGCATAAAGCTATATCTATTTCTAATCTCATTGTATGCTGAACAGTAAAGTAAGAAATGTTCTAAATCTTCATTTTGTTCCTCACAGTATAAACATTTTGTATCTTCTTTTATCCTATTTCTATCATTTAATCCTAGTATACCTAGTCTGGCCCTACTGATCAGCATTGTTTTTTCAGTGTTGTCATACCAGATTTCTTCTCTTATTTTCTTTATATTTTCTGTAGATTCTTAACGTTGACTTTTCATTCATTTCTTTCTGACATGTTTTTCTGTCCCAATTGTTTATTATTTCTCTTAACTGTTTGTTTTTAACTGCTTCAATTTTACTTAAGTTTATGTTTAGTTCTTTCATATACTCTTTTACTTGCATTATCCGTTTTTTTTCACACTGATCAATGGTTATCTCATATAGGAGCCTATTTCCACCACTCTTCAGTGTGTATTTCAGGTAGAATATCTCTTGAGTGGCAGGAAGAGGCCCCTATTTCAGATCTTAACGCACAACTTGCTGTGTAACTTGGCGTTTTCAAAATTGCTCTATATACTTTATTATCTATCTTCTGAAATTCATTTACAGTTTTCTTGTCAAGTTTCATGACTTCCGTTGCATACATGAATGATGGCATCGCTAGTCCTTTCCAGTACAATTTTCCTATTTTTACTCTGCTACAGCTTTTATTGATGACTGCATTAGCCATATTTGCCATCTGCTTTGCTTTAATTTGGGCCCTTTTTATCTGCTCTCTGAAGCAGTCTTTCATGTTGTTGATTGTTTCTCCTAGGTATTTAATATACTTAACTATTTTTATTCCTTCTATGTGCTCCATATTCTCCACATCATCGATACTGTACCAGTTGTTGTATATTAGTATATTACTCTTGTCCTTGTTTATGTTTAGGCCACATTCACTTGCGATTTCCATAAGGGTTTTTATTGATTTTGTTATTTCTTCTAGTGTGTGTTCTAGTATTAATCCGTCGTCTGCATATAATAGTGCCACTATCCTTATTACTTCATTTCTAAAACCTTCTGTTGTATTTTCTAATTTTTCTAATATCAGGTACGTTATTAGTAGAAAGAATATGGTTGAGCCATTGCATCCCTGTCTTATTCCATTAGTTACATTTAGCTCTTTATGTTCTATATTGTTAAGGCATAGGCTTGTTACATCATTTGTATATATCTTTGCAACTGCATTTATTACTTCTGCATGCAGCCTATATTTTATCATGACCTCAATGAGCTTTTTTCTATTAACTGAGTCAAAGGCTTTTTGGAAGTCTATTGATACTACAAATAATGGGTCCTTTCTTCTGTACGTTTCTTGCATGCAGTATTGTAAGATATATAAATTATCGATTCCTCTCCTTTGTGCGGTAAAGCCTGATCGTAGTTCATTCATTTTTTCTATAGTATTTCTAATATGTTTTTCTATTTTGGTTTTCAGGATCCCCATGAAAATTTTATATGATGCATTTGTTAGAGCAATTGGCCTTAGATCTTTGACTGTTGGGTTTTGTTTTTTGGCGTAAGTGTTGTTTTTTGACTTAAACCAGCTTCTCTGCGTTTTCCTGCCCTTCAGTATGCTGTTTAAACATTCTGCCAATTCCTTTTGAAGGTTGTTACTTTGTAAGAGTAGTTTGAACAGAACTGGCTTCATTCCATCTGGCCCTGGTGCTTTATTTGCCTTCATTTTCTCAAGTTGATTTTTTATATCTTCTTCTGTTATGTTGATTTCTTCCATGGGTCTAATCTCTGTCTCTGTTAAGTCATACAATCCATGCATATGTTCCCTTAAAGATATATGGCATTTCATCTGCTGTCCTAATCTTTCCACTATTTCTTCCATGTCATGTTTGTACTGTTCTTTCTTGCTTTCATTCCATATCTCTCCTATTTTGTTTTCTTCTTTTTGGTATATTGTTTCCCTTGAATTTTACCAGCTCTTTCCCTAGGGTTTCGTCCTTCATCTCTTACTTATTTTCATCGAATATTCTTATCCACTCTTTTTCTGATGTGGTCTTTCCTCTCAGCATGTCTATATATTCCCAGATTTTCCTGTCTGTTTTTATCATTCATTATCTCATTTCTAACCTGTTCTTCATATGCTTTCTTTATTATTATCTGTACTTTTAATTTTTGTTTAAGATATGCTTCTTCATAGTATTCTTTTTTCTTCTATTCTAGTGGCTTTCCTTTTTAATTTGTTATATATCCTTCTTTGGCTTATTTCTTTCTTTATTTCTTTGGTGACCCATACTGGTTCTATTTCTTCTTGCTTTCCTGTCTTTAACCTTCTTTTGATTATCTTCTCTAGGTTATTTGTTTTTGCTTCACTCATTGTTTCTTCCAACTGGGTTAGATCTCCTTTTCTGTCTTGTTGGCTTACTTTATACTCTATATATTTCAAGGTAATTCCTGGTAGACTCTTCTGTAACTTTCAAATATTTGATTTCTTTTGTTTCATTTCTGAATGTTTTCATTACTTTAGTGTTCATTCTGAATTGGATCTTTATGAGGTGATGGTCTGACAGGTCATATTCATATTTTCCCTCATCTATCTCCATACATTCATAGTTTTTATACATATTTTGGTTGACTAGGGCAAAGTCTATAGCGCTGTTTTGATCTCCTCTACTCAAGGTTATCTCTCCTTTGCAGCTGGGATCTCCATTTCATAGCGTTAGGTCATATTTTTCCATTAGGTCCATAACATATTTTCCATTTTGGTCAAGTTCTTGTGTCCCTATGAAGCCTAAATGCCCATTGAAATCCCCAAGGACAATCACAGGCAGGTCTGTGGCTTTCTCTATTGCTACATGTAAGGCGCTTATTATTCGTTTATTTCTTTCTTTATCACTAGTTGACATGTAGACCAGAATTATGTTAAATATTGCTGTTCTATAATTAACCTTTACTATTAGAATGTCCTTGTGTTCCGACTTTTCTTTTTCCACCTGGATCTCTCCTTTGGTTCTATAAATTATTAGTAAACCTCCTCCTTTGGTGTCATCATCTCTCATTGAGTCTACCACTCTGATGCTTGTTGGAAATAGTAATTTTTGCTGTTTAAGGTGTGTTTCTGTGATGCACATAATTGTGTTTTCTTTTGTTATCTCCACTAGCTCGATTATTTTTGCTTTTGTCAGTCCTTGGGTGTTTATAAGCTTTATTTCAAGATTTCTTGATGTATCTTCTGTCTTGCTCACTATCTTTTCACTTTCTCTATTTACAAAATTGCTTCTACCATCTATCCATTTATCTATCTTTTGCAAACTACTTTTTTTTTTCTAAATTGAAGAGCCTACGGATGTAGTAGTAGTTATACTTGGATCTTAGCTAGGGAAGAGCTCCTCTTTAACTTTGTTTTTGTTGCTGTCCACTTTCTATATCATACCATATGTTTGTTTGTGTGTATGGTGTTTTTGCGTTGCATGGAACCAGTGGTTATTCAGCAACGGGACCAACGGCTTTACGTGACTTCCGACCCACGTCGAGAGTGAACTTCTATCACCAGAAATACACATCTCTCACTCAATGGAATGGCCGAGAATCGAACTCGCGACCACGGAGGTGGGAAGCAAAAACCATACCAAACACGCCACTGAGGCGCTTGCACCATATGCTTTTAATAAACTCTTCCGTCTTCTCAATTCATCTGTATGAAAACCCATATATCAAGATGTTAGTTCTTAGTCCATATTATCTTCTTGTGACACCAGCACGAACTAAACTTGCTCTTACTATTATTGTGCGTTTGGTAATAAAGTTTAGATTTCCAATTATTCTCAATGTAAACATTGTTTCTACCCCTTTAATCTTTTACTGTTTTTAAGGTCTATCGTGTTCTTTGTCTTTTCTATTCTTTACACATTCTTCTTATGCTCTTCCTAAATTTTTAATAAATTATCATGCTTTCATTCTCATCAGCATCTTTTTTCCATGTTCGCTTGTTTTGTTCCTGTTGTTTACCATTTCTTTAGTTCCTCTTAGATTTGCTTAGACTTTACGTCTAAAATCATTATGTATTCTTTAATTTGCGCATTCTAATGTTTTCCTTTTCTTCTTTTGGTAACAGTGCTCTTCTGTTGAGAGTAAGCTTCAAGAAAGTGAAATTTGTTCTTTATGTCGGTTGAGTCCGTGAATGAATACACTCAAATTGCAAAGCCCAGCATGCTGTATACCGTGGTACTCCCACCATCGCTCGAAAAACTTTATATTCTTTGAAACTCATTTATTTTTCTCTCTCTCTTTTTGTAAGATGCCTTGTTGATACACTAGCCCCTTCTGGTACAGCTTGTCTATCATCAACCTGCCACACTTTTTACTTATGACTGGATTAGCCATATTATCCATCTGTTATGCTTTGATCTCTGGAGCAACCTTTCCAATTCTAATACCTAGATATTTCATGTGTTTATGCTCTTATTCAAGCACACAGTCGCTCTTTGAACAATAGGTAATGTTTATTACACCAGACGCAGCTCATTTTCAATGATATATATATAATATATATATAGCTATCTATATAAGATATATATATAGATATATATATATATATATATAATATATATATATATATATATATATATATATTATTCCTCTTTGATTTTCCATACATTCAATTAAATATTTGGGTTATTTATTTTATATAATACAAAGGTTTGGATATCGTTTGGTATAAGGGTTGTTTCTGTAAGTGTCTTGGATAACGACTCATGTTTTCCTATGATCATGTACTATTTGTCTTTTCATTTTGTACCAGACTTTCCAGTAATTCCTATTTTACTTTTGATTACCATTGGTACTATATAATTTTTGCGTATGTCATTAGGTTTGCATATGTGTAAGGAGTGAGTAAACTTCTAGTTTTCGACTTCAGTTTCAGAACCATAGCACGAGTTTCAACCAAACTTGGTTCAAAGCATCCTTATGTCAAGGGGATTCAGCTTCGTTCAAACGGAGGCAACATTCCAAGGGAATATAATTAAGAAGCAGTTTAAAGGCAAATGTGTTCATTTAAAAATCTCCTCTAGAACCACAGGGCAATAGATGATAAGACTTAAAGGTGGAAGTTTCTAATCCACAGCATAGATTAAAGTTTGTACAAATATTAATGTTTGTATAAACAATGACCCAGGTGCCAAGATGGAGCCACAGGGGGAGGAGGAGTATATATGAGGAAATCGTTAAAATCACTTTTGAAAGACAAAAAAGGGGCTAGAGTTTGTCACATTAATATGCAATCACCTTCAAGTTGTGTGGATTTAAAGTTTTTCATACCAAGACCCTGTGGACCACGGCAAGGTCACAATTTGGGTCCAGAGTTGCACGTTGGAATATCTTGGACATATCATATACCTGCATGTGCATCAGGTAGATCAGGTGGGCATTGTGGTCTCTGGTAGTTGACAAAATGCTATACTTCTTTTCTTATTTATTACTTTTGTAGCCTTCCCAGGACTGCAGCTTATCAGGTGCCTGATACACCTCTTTACATTCAAGGTTTTTGTCACCCAATTGCTTCTAATTAAAAAAATTTCTGGGGGACGGTCCTTCCATGGCTAGGCTACGTTCTCAGCCATCTTCAAACTTTGCATACCCATCATGCATCACCTTTATTTTTGTGACTTACCATTGCTTAATTTGTATCAACTTTCTCTCTACATTTTCTTTTCATTACTTTCTTAAGAAACTCACTAGTTCTCATGAAACTTGTAGCAACAAATTTTACCATTCCACTTCCGTGGAAATTCGTATCTATTTACAGCTTCAGATAGCGAATAGATATACATACATATCTCCATCCTTGCACCAATCGATAAGCTCTCTTATTACTATTTTTTCGTCATCATTTTTCTTTGGACATCACGTATACCTTGCAATTAAGCCACTTTCTGGACACATCTCTACAAGACTGTTTCCAACAGCTAGTACAAGACATGGGCGGCACACCTTTATAAATTACCCACTGAATGGCATGGCATTTCAATTTGACAAGCTCTGATAACTTGAAAAAAAAAAAGTCCTTGCTGTCACAGGCCTGGGTTAGATTTGCCTATTGGGTTGCCCATCCTGTTGGCCTTCTCACACAATAAAAAAAATTGATGTGAATAATGTAAACAACAGCTTGTCAGATCAGATGTAAAGGTGCTTTCTCTCTCTCTTGACAGCATTAACTTCTCTGAAATTTGGCAGTTTTTTATAGTGGCATTGACCCTTTTAACTGACGGCTCTTTTACCCACAGGGAAAGGATAATAAGACTCCACTCAAACCAATGTACTGTAATGAAATTTTTTTTTTTTATCTCGTATGTACAAAGCCTGCACAGAGGAGCGGTTGTGTTCCATTCAGATACAGACAACAATCACCCTAAGACTACATGAATTTTCACAGTACATACTCCGTATAAGACTCCTCTGCACAGTGAATATATATGTATATATATTCATATATATGTTTATCGTTCAAATGATAATGGCGTTCTCTTTTTATATATTATGCTTATAAAATTCTCTGTACTACGTGCATTTACAAAGAGGCTCAGAGCGGGCTGTAGACACACACACAGAGGATCACCATATAAAAGACGCCGAATGTCGGGGCTGTCACCTTAACGTTTAGTAAGCATCTCCTATAGGATATTCCTCGGAAGGCCATAGGATGGAGGTCCTATGTGAGACGGGTGGACGTCAAAAGTAGAGAGAGAGAGAGAGAGAGAGAGAGAGAGAGAGAGAGAGAGAGAGAGAGAGAGAGAGAGAGAGAGAGAGAGAGGTTTCCCTCTACTGGAGTTCTTTAAGTTTTGAGAGAGAGAGAGTAGAGAGAGATAGAGAGAGAGAGAGAGAGAGAGAGAGAGAGAGAGTTTCCTTTCCCTACTGAGTTCTTTAAGTTTTTGAGAGAGAGAGAGGCGAGAGAGAGAGAGAGAGAGAAGAGAGAGAGAGAGAGAGAGAGAGAGAGAGAGAGCTTTGACACTCGCGATCCTTGATATGGTGATCTGGATAACATTTTCAGACACAAGTTGGTGGAAAATAAAAAGCATTGAATGAGTGATTCTAAGTAATAAATAAATACGACCATTACTCTTTATTTTTCTTCCAAGGGAGGACTTAACTACAATGTACTCTATAGAAGGGATATGAATCAGTCATTTCCGTGGTGGCCGTGATGAACTCCGAGGGGGTAATGGCAACATCTGAAAGGCCTATATACGATATATTACTCATAATGACTCATAACCGTAGTGAAAAGAATGAGGTGACTATGATGCACAGGGAAAACTGCCTTGCACGCATTATCCAAGACGCCTTACCATGCTCAAGCACTTAATCAATAATTATATATATTTTCGACCAATTCGGGCGTGGAGGAAATCAAAGTTGTTCCTTAATGCAACCAGACGTCAATGAAAAAGGAAAAGTCCTATAATAAACCTTCTACCTTTTTTAAATTTGAAACGAATTTGCGGTCGGTTCAGATCTAAATTCTATTCTCGGGAGAATGTCGAGAGTCAAATATAATTCCTCGACATCAAAATGCACCACTGTTCATCAATTGCGGTTAACTTTCGTGATTAGCCACTTCATGAATGTATTCACAAAATATCACACAGATTCTGGTGAAGTTGACCTCAGCCAACTTGCACGAAAAAGATAGTTATTCTTTATTCAAAATGCAATAGAAAAAACGTATCTTATACCCTATTCAAAACTGTCATTCGTCCTTGAAGCATCACTGAATAATCAATTATTGCTTTCTCAGGCGGGAACCTCAGCATGCTTTTACGTGTATTACTATATACTATATGGCGAAAACAGTAGACTTGACACCCACTAAAAATCCAATGAAAAAAAACTCTTTCAGAAACGACCGAAGTCTCAGCTCGAACAAGTTGCACGATTTCATTTTGCGAACATTAGACCCGTGTCAGTTGATGCCACAGAGCATTCTTGCCATGATTCAGAGAGAGCTACAAAAGAATCGCTCGGTACATCGAGCTCACTCCTTGGGGCACACCGGAAATTCGTCTTTTGTTTTTTGTTTTTTTTTGCGATTTCCGAATGGCAATGCAATGTGACATCAACTGGGGGGGTCTACTACTGGATTCATAATGTCGTGTCAAGTTATCAGGTGATGTAAAGATAAGGGTAGCAAGGATTTTGAAGCACATGGAAGCCAAGGATGATGCAGGAGAGGAAAGAAGCAATGGAACCTAAAAAAAAATATATATTTTTTTTTCGTTATCTTG
This sequence comes from Macrobrachium nipponense, assembly GCF_015104395.2. Taxonomy (NCBI): domain Eukaryota; kingdom Metazoa; phylum Arthropoda; class Malacostraca; order Decapoda; family Palaemonidae; genus Macrobrachium; species Macrobrachium nipponense. The sequence continues at coordinate 85,172,367 of NC_061107.1, forward strand.
CTTGTCTATTTTTCTTTCAACTGAAAACTGAAGAAAATTCTACACATACCAAAAAGCTTGGAGGAACACATCCAAATGATGTTGACCCTTTTTTTGTTGTTGTTGTCTTTTCTCCGAATGCAAGAAAAAGGACGACGAAGGAGAAGCGGTACAAAGGGAGGGGGCAAAAGTTCTAATAATGTGACAAATCTAGACTACGTCTTCGAAAAATCCTAAACTGGACCTACGTTAACTAAAAACGAGGAAATGTCATATTGTCGAACATGCACCTTAGATAATGTAGGGGGAAGGAAATGAATGGGAATAGAGGCAAACTACACAACACAAAAAACGGGTTAATTTCATGCAGCAAAGGGAAAAATTCAGCAGAATGTAATGAAAACATCGCCACGTCCGCGACGACTACTCTCGAGGGAACATAAAGCCACGCACTTGGGGATTCAAGGGGCTCTCAAGCGAAAGTGCATGAAATAGCGACCCGAATTTTTGAACTTGTTTGCTCCTGATCAACACAGGCCAGGCCAGGGCAGTGCGCGGACTAAGACCAGTGCCACGGGAATCTCGGCTGGATGGGCACCAATGGTTTTTATTTTTTATATTTATTTTTGTGTGTGTTACAGTAGAGGGCACGCACCTAAGGTCTTCTTTTTTTTTTTTTTTTTGTGGGGAGGGGGAAATGTATCGGAAGGGGGGGATGTAGTATATTGCACAGTGCACGCTAGACTTCATCAGGGGGATGTGCTACACGGTGTAACATACCTGAGGAGACCCTTGAAGTAGTGTGATGTATGTACAACTTGGGGGTGTGGGTGTGGGTGTGGGTGTGGGGGAGGAAAATGGGATAGTCTGTGATGAAACGAAAGTTGAACCAGTGAATCACTGCATGTGTAGTGTAGTGTACTTGAGACCCGTTGGGTTTTTGTGTGTTTTGCGGAAGTCCCTGAGACCCTTTGAGTCATGTTTTGTAGGAAAACTACCAGAGGAAAAAATACAAAAAACTGTTGAAGTTACTCATGTCATGAAAGCAACAGTTGAAATGTGGTCAGGAAAGAAACGCCAATGAAACTAATCAATGGTGGATGTCAGCACACATACAAGCAAACATTCTCTTACTTGTTTAGCTTTGTGTATACCACACATCACGAGGCACAGACTGTTTGAGTAGTAACTGCCTAAAAACATAAGAAGAAGAAACTAAAGTAAATGCTAAAAGTGTGTCAACTGCGACTGATTGCAGGTGCTCCCGATAGAAGTGAAATGACTGGCTAACCATGTGCGCCTTCGCAACCAAGACGGTGTCACTAATGGAATTCAAGTCCGGGCTAGTCCCTGGGCTCAGGTGCCTTTTTTGCAGGACCACAAGAAGTAACACTCTACCACCGTACAAAGACTCTACTGGAAATGACACTGCGCTGATCACAAAAACTCGCAGGGACCAACAACCGCGTCGCGTTCCTCTGGCTGATTCAATCGTCAGTAGTACAAGTTCGGTGTTTTCAGGCAATTCATTTCAATTTAACTTAACGCGGATATATAGTACTTACCAGGTGGCATTTGGAAAATATTGAAACACTTGGAAAACATCGTGTGCTGTGAGGGAAGGGAGTACCGAAATGTCTCTTAGCTTTACGTTACTGCCAGACGTTTCATAATGAAGTTGATATATACGAAGGGTCTATATTCTGAAACAATATGGGGACGAGTTAAACTTGCACAAGAATATCACACGGATGTAAATAAAGATAAAATGTCTCTCAACGAGTATTGATAGATATAAGGACAGCCACTCAAAAGAAATGTAAAGACATTCATAGGATGTTTTACCGGGCATTTTACCGGAACCTAGAAGTAAGATTAGGTGGGTTGAAGTACTATATATCTCAGTTTACCTACGAAATACTTTTCTGTAGTTAAACAATGTTGAATTTATACGCAGCAAAAAATTAAATGTCGTGTAAAAACTTTTTTTTAGCTTTTGTACGTAATTCAAAACTGACGACACTGATTATGTCAACGGATTCCGCTTTTTTTTATTTTTTGTATTTTATCTTATTTTTCATTCTGTAGACGTCTCGTAGGTGTTCAAATACGATCACTGTAAATATGCAACAAATATTTAAACCTAATATCTTAGGGGGTACTCTCATTACTTTATAAATATTCAAATACAACTAGTAGCATATACACACTGCTTGGCAGGAAAACAAACTATATAAGCGCTTTCCCCTCCCTCGCCTAGACTTCGCTCTTGCATCTGGGGTGATGGAGGAGGAGGAGGAGGAGGAGGAGGAGGAGGAGGGATGCAAGAGCGGAACGGGGTGGGACGGGAGGACTTCTTTTCCTTTCTTGTTCTTCGACTATCAAATTAACGAAATGACATCGATAACGAAACGTGTGCATTGGCTAAGACTACGACGACTTTTTCCCATAAACATTCACGCGTCTACTTTCAACGAAAGAGGAAGGAAGGAAGGAAGGAAGGAAGGAAGGAAGGATGTTTGATGATAGCGTTTGCCAACCGTGATACGAAGCTTATTTGAAAGGGGAGGAAGAAGAAGAAACTCTGCGAAACTGTGGAAAGTTCGTTTTGTCGTATTTAAAATAACAAACTTGATCCGAGAAAGGCAGTCGAGGCGCCTGACCAAGCGATGTAGAAAAGTGATCAGGTGTATAGCAAAAGAAATTCAGCCAAGATACGCTACATTTATTGATTACTAAAGATAGATTAAGTCTTTCCCTTCCATTCGAAATTCCGTTCACTCGCGCATTCTCACGCACACAACGACAGTCAACGCACTAAATACTGCTAGACTATGTATATTGTCTTCTTTATATATTCCCAAGAGATCACTGACAAAAATATGAAAACATATAAACATTCTCAAGTCCAGTATCAACACTAGTATATTAATCTCTGGTTTGCTCTGACTTAGCCGTAAATTTCCTGACAGGCAGAGAGAGAGAGCATCTACAGATGAGAGGCACCATCCTGGGATCGGAGGGACCTTCCTATGACGTCACGAAATGAGGGAGGAAAGCGCCCAACAAGCCTTTGCTGCCGCTCAAGCGTGACGAGGAAAACTATTGTTACGCGGTTTTCGGGGCGTGTGAAGACGTAGGCCTACCTGAAAGGCTGTAGTACGAATGTGAATGAGGTGATGGAGCAGCAGGACAGGATTAAAAAAGTAGAATAAACGTGGGACTGAAAAAATAAGACGAACACAGTAGACGACAGTAAACGAACATAGGAAAATAAAGCACAAAATCTTATTTGAATCTCGTACAAAAAAGGTTCTCGTCGTGATAACCACATACCAAGTGAATGCAAAATTCCGGGTGATACGTGGTCAAATAGTCACGGGAAATGATGCAGTGAAAAAGAATGTTCACGTGAACAGCTGTTAGGAGAAGGAATCTTTACTGTTAACTTCTGTCTTTATAGCGACAGAAAAGAAAACAACAATCAATTAATTGTACTGGTCATTATTTAGTAACCAAATCCATTCTGAGGTTTTTCATTTTCAAATGAGAAGAAATGACCAGTGTTACTTGACAGTATCTCAAAAGGAAGTCTTCACGCATCATGTGCGCAAGTCTAGAGAACAGCACATCACTTGGAATAAGGAACATCTTCACTCACCTTTAAAACTGGAAAATGAGTGGAAAATCTTATCGAAAGCGAATCAAGGTGAATACGTCCCTGCTGTCACGAACATGATATGAATACTGAGTGAATGCTGATTCAGAGATGCAACCAGAGTTGTATACAATACTGTTCATGAATAGCAATGATTTTTTAAGCGTCATAGCATTATGCTGGGTTTTGTGATGTTTGAGAGAGAGAGAGAGAGAGGAGAGAGAGAGAGAGAGAGAGAGAGAGAGAGAGAGACTCGAGTGTGTCTATATCGTGAATGTGAGAAACGCAAGACATCCACTTTGCCTTCATTGATAATCATAGCGTGGCGAACTATGGTAACTGCAATCTAAGGAATAAAAACTCTGACAACAGAAGATTGATCTCCACTTTTTGAGTTGAAACAACAGGACTTTATTTATTTTTCTCTGTTTCGACCCCTTTTGAGGTGACAGTGAGATGAGTGCGGTCGATTGAAAATATTTCATCTGGATCAGTCAACAACTAGAAATTATAGAAAAAAAAGGAAAGAACATTCTTTCACTGAGGTCATACACTGTTTCCAAAATTATAATTGGAAATATCTGGATTACATTGAAAACTGTGAAATTTTGAAATAAAGATATGATCACAAGTCAAGTTATGAGTGTCATTATTCTATCATCATCAAGCAAAGATGAAAATTTTAGTTTTTGCTTATAAAAATACTTAATTTATTTAATTAACCCTTTGGATTCCCGATGATGTGCGCAGACGTCATCCAAATGATGCCTGGCAATATAGGCAATATAGACGCCTTGGCTTCACGTCACATGCACGTACTTACGAACACACTTCTGGAAAAGGCTCGGATGTGACAAATGATCGACCATGCAAATGTATAATGCACATATGAATAAAAGTTCTATGTGAGCTTCGTGTATGCTGGCTACATGCTCGATATAAAATTCGCTAAGAGAAGGCCAAGCTGAAGGTAGATTGGGGTGGGGGGTGAGGGGTGGGGTTGGTAAGGGTTGGCAGGGTGGAAGGGAGGGGTAGGGGGAGGAGGTGGAGTGGAGGAGGAAGTCAAAGGATGAGATCAATGCATATGAAGATCTAAATCGTTACTTCGGTATCTGTACAATGATAGATAGTTAAAAAGATTAGTTCTATACATTGCGCGATTCGGAGCCATCGCTGTGAAGTAGTAAGTAGGGATGGAGCTAAGATGATATATTATTATTATTTTTGTTCTTTTTACATAATCTCTGACGATTCACTAGGAATCGGTAGACGCTTCCTTGAAAGACAGGAAGGAGAGGCTCTCTCTGAGTAAATGCAAATCTCATGGAACCCACTAACATAGGTTCTTACATTAAATATCCCTGTTAGTTAGAAGCTCAGTTTTGGGGAAAATATAATACGTGAGTGAGTGTGTGTGTGTGTGTGTCTCATGTTTTATGAAAGTTATGCATCTTCCATGTTTTACAGTTGGCTTTGGTACAGGTATATACAATTGTAGCAATGAAAATAACATCTATTTTATCACACACATAAATGTTAGCATATATATGTATGTATATATAATCATTGGAATGTATATATATATATATTTTATATATTCACACAAAAATACCTACATACATACATACATACATACACGCCAATAAATATATCCTATAGTATATATATATCATATATCTATATATATATATATATATATATATATATATATATATATCTAATTACATATATAGACATATGTATGGACTTTCATCATTATCTTTTATGGACAATTATCACTTGATAGGTTTATTCACTAAAGGTGCCTCGTCAATATCATCATTATCATCTCAATCCAGGAGAAGAAGGATAAAAGAAGGCTCGACCTAGACTGTCTCTGCTGATGATCTGAAACTGGGGGAGCCTGAATGCCTCAAACTTCCTCTTAGTCATCCCGTTCATTACTAAACCATCTCTTTCTAGTTTGAATCAAATCAAGTCTTAACGCTATGCTCGAACAAAGAAACTTATCACATTGAAGCATTATGGTCATAAAGCCCTACACATGAGATTTTTACAAGTCAACGCACCTTCATATGAAAATTATCATGTTTGTCTTACACTTACATAATCAGTAATACTAAAACAACACAGACACGTTTATTTTTTGTATACATATTCTTACGGATGAAATGTATTGGTTTTTATTTTTTTTAATGCGTTCCTTTCTACAAGTTTTAGCGACCCATCATGTCAAAAAAAGAACACTCTGAGAAAGACCATATCCAGATCTGGAAAAACACAACGGGCTTGTATCGTATATCCTAAGTGAGCAATGAATACAATAATAATCCTTTACTGCTCAGGCCACTTCAAGTCATTACAGAAACGAAAGTAAACTTTCCTAACGCTGAGAGTGTTTCGTGAACCATCTGATATCTGTTATTGTCAGGTGACAATGCTTTAGTCGTCGTTCCATAAAGCTTGTGCATGATGACAGCATGCAATCTTACATTTTAAAGACTTTGTATTGCTGCTAACAACTGATTCGTCACCGGGATAAGGAGCTCAACTCAAAGTCTGACATTTTTGTACTTGGAAAACAAACAGATTGAAGAGGAAGAAGTCCCAGCGAACTCCTTTGTCTTCGTTAATCATGTTCTGGAAATACAAACTGCCTTGACAAGATTCATTATGTGAAAGGCTTTTGCTGAAAAAGAGTGATGTTAATCACCAAAGGAAGGAAAAGGTAGGCTACAGCGTTTAAGTGAAGACAATCCAAGTTGACTTGTGGACAGCCATTACCAATCCTCTCATCTCCTCACAACCGTCGACACAGAAAACTTGTTCCTCAAAAGTAAACCTAAGACGCTATTCTTTCACAAACACCTGTTATTTTTAATCGATTATTATGCCAAATCACAAAAAACAACATATATATTCTACAACTGAAATACAGTCTTTCTGTACATACATACATGTATGCCATTAGATGCATCCATGTATGTATGCATTCGTATACACAGAACATATAAGTACGTAGCCTGCGATGCAGCGATATAAAACTTATCCATATGATACATATACAGCACATTTGGTAACTGAAGGGCAAATCGCGTTACTAAACCACGTACCATATTTCATAAGAGTAATTAACTGGAATGCTAATCATACATACGAAATACTGCAAACACTGTTTTCTGATTCCCTTCCACCAGATCAAGCAGCCTTTAGTTAAACACTTCACAATGGAGACACGCTCTGCGTTCTCCTTCATACCTCTTGAACCATTTAGCCTCCACTATTTCAAGAGAACTGTGGACAAAGTGAATTTTCCTCGAAATAAACCTCTTTGTTGGCAAGGCATCATTATTATCTTCGTCTGAGTCACTAACGTGAGAGATGCGCAAGTGTTGTCTGTTATCGTCTGCAAATGGAGTCAACGATATACAAATATAGCTACTTGTAATTCAAAACATAGTTATGAAACTACTACGTACGTAAAAATCCTCGTTTCGTCCAGGGAAACTTTCGGTATTCGTGGGTTTCGTGGCACAATATAAATTGTTCTGTTTCTTTTTCCAAAGAAGATTTTCGTTTCGAGAAAAAAAATAGGAAGAAGAAGCGAAGACGTGAGACTTCTTGGCGAAACGAGTTCCTTATAAGGTAATCCACCTCTTGATGAGTTATATATCTACATGAATGACACTGCCGGATGTGTGTGTCTGTCTGTCTGTCTTTTTTCTCTTCGCTCTCCCCAACCTCTCTATATCTCTCTCTCTCTCTCCGTCTACGGGATGTCCTCCTCCTCCTCGCGGAACAAGTAGGTGCTCCAGTAGACCACGTTGAAGAGCGCGAAGACCAGCGGGAAGGTGATCCTCGAGATGACGTCAATCCTTTTACTCCTGCTGGGGAACTTGGAGAGCCAGGACCCGCAGCAACGTCTCGGCGGAGGGGGCTGCATGTGGATCTCGCACTGCCGAGCCTTATCCAGGGAGAGACCATCACCGTGGGTCCTCATCAGGGGCTTCTGTTAAGACCAGCATCAGTACGGTCAAGCCTAACACTAACGGGACCCCCCAAAGAGACCACCGGAGCAAGAGACTCATTCGGGAAACGGAAAACTGCCTAATACGCATCGAAAGCCGAGGCCTGCGTGATATTAAGGATTTTTTTCCTTTTAAAATACTTTCTAAGGTTGATCCGATAATCTTGAAAGCTAGTTTTAATCGCGTTTCTGAACAAAGCATCTTCAGCGGCGACGTCGAAGCTAGTTTTAATCGTATTCATAAGGTATGTCGAAGCTAGTTTTAAGTACTTATAAACAAAGCATGTCGAAGCTAGTTTGAATCGCCGAAGCTAGTTCTCATCGTTTTTATAAATAAAGCATGTCAAAGCTTGTTTTAATCGTATTTGTACACAGCATCTTCAGCGCCGACATAATTTTAATTTATTTTTGAACAAAGCATAAGCGTTGAGCTGGTTTTAATCGCATTTCCAGCAAAGCATCTTCACGTCGACATAATTCTAATCGTGTTTCTATACTAATAGTTTTCAGCTTCTACTCGTATTTCATAACAAAGCATCTTCAGTGTCGAATTCGAAGCTAGTTTTAATTAAATCTCTGAACAAAGCATCTTCGGGGTCGACAGCAGTTTTAATCGCATTTCTCAACAAAACATCTTCGGCATCGACGCTTTAATTTTAATCGTATTTCTGAGCAAAGCATCTTCAGCTTCGAGCTAGTTTTAATCACGTATCTAGACAAAGCATCCTCAGCCTCGACATCGACGCTAGTTTTAGTCGCATTTCTGAACAAAGCATCTTCAGCATCGATGCTATAATTCTAATCGTATTTCTGAACAAAGTACTACTGAGGTGTCGAGCTAGTTTTAATCGCATTTCTTAACAAAGCATCTTCAGCATCGAAGCTATAATTCTAATCGTGTCTCTGAACAAAGCACTACTTAGGCGTCGAGCAATAGTTTTAATCGTGTTTCTGAATCAAGCATCTTCAGCCTCGACGTCGACGGTAGTTCTAATCGTATTTCTGAACAAAGCATCTTCAGCTTCGACGTCGAGGGTAGTTTTCATCGCATTTCTAAACAAAGCATCTTCAACATCGACGCTATAATTCTAATCGTATTTCTGAACAATGCATCTTCAGCTTCGACGTCGAGGGTAGTGTTAATCGGATTTCTAAACAAAGCAACTTCAGCATCGAAGCAATAATTCTAATCGTATTTCTGAACAAAGCACTACTTAGGCGTCGAGCTAGTTTTAATCGTATTTCTGAACAAAGAGTCTTCAGCATCGACGTCGACGCAATTTTACTCACGTTTCTGAATAAAGCGTCTTCAGTATCGACGTCGACGTAATCATAATCATGCTTCTGAACAAAGCATCTTGGCCGTCGTCGCTAATTTGCCACAACAGACGGACCACCAATCTGCCAGCAACTCCTCTTTGACAAGAGGCTAAGCAATTCTGAGCTCTGGAAAAATCTATACTCTAACTCTAGGCCGATGAGTTTCTTGCTTCGGTGTCAGGAGACCCTCTTAAAATATATACTTCCTCATGGAACCTCATCAATGGAGACTTGTTTTTTTTTATTAAGTGTTTAAACTTGGGGAAATAAGCAATTGTTGTCAGCCAAACTTAAGACAGAAAAACTATCCATTAACAAGTTTATCGATTCTGCAGTAACACTGGAAATGAAATGCTATCATTCAGGAACAACACACTTCTCACAACAACGATTTAAATAAAAAGATACTGAGAGAGAGAGAGAGAGAGAGAGAGAGAGAGAGAGAGAGAGAGAGAGAGAGAGGTATTGGATTTGTCAAAAGGCAAACATAGAACATATTAAGTAAAAGTGATAATGAGAAATATTCTGAGCAACGTAACAACAACAACAACAACAACAACAAAAACAACAACACTAATAATAATAATAATAATAATAATAATAATAATAATAATAATAATAATAATAATAATAATATGTTTTGTTAAAGAGGATGGCAGCATCAGTGGAATTGATTTTATATATGGTCTTTTCAATTCGTCTTATTATTCTCTTCTCATCAGGGCTGATATTTGCTAATAGCTGGCCGATGTTCATACTCTGGTTAAGGAAATCGCTTATAAAAATATTTATTGCTAAGATAACTACAAGTGGCGTACGGTCGCCGTAGAGTATACAAATCTAAGGGCGTTAAGCCCTTAGATGGGAAAACTCTACGGTAACCATACGCCACGTTTAGCTTATCAATAAATCATATTTTTATAAGACATTTCCTTAACCAGAGTATTACCATCGGCCAGCTATTAGCAAATATCAGCCCCGATGAGAAGAGAAAAATAAGAAGAATTGAAAAGACCATATATAAAATCAATTACACTGATGCTGCCATCTTCTTTAACAAAACATATTTGAGAACATATTATAATAAAAATTATTAAGAGTAACGTAGTAATAATAATAATAATAATAATAATAATAATAATAATAATAATAATAATAATAATAATAATAACAAAGGATTATGCTAATAATTTGAAAAAATATGATTTTTTTTTGGCCAATACATAAAAAAATATTTTGCTTATCTAACAAGAACGATATAGAAATAAATAAAAATAGTGAATGTAAGTGTATTAAAAAATTGATAAATAAAAACAAAAACAGGAACAATACGGAATGCTCACTCATTCAAGTACAAAGGATTCTTTCGTGTAAACAGCTAATTTTTTTTTTTTTTACTGGAAAATGAACTGAAATGAATTCACTACAGCCAGGCAGTGGGTGCAAGTTGGCAAGTGACATTTAAAATCGTAATTCAAGGACGCTCTCTTTCCCCACCCCACTTTTTTCACTTTTAATAACGAATATATACCGCATGCATTGGATAGCAATTTGGTGTCCGGTAAGAACGCACCTATGAGTAAATTTCTTCTTTCTTTATTTAAATTTTCAGCTGAGGGCTCCAAAGGGAAATCAGCCAGCAGAGAGAGAGAGAGAGAGAGAGAGAGAGAGAGAGAGAGAGAGAGAGAGAGAGAGAGCAAAACTGATAAACATGAATTTCAGGAGATTTCAGCACAGAGCAGGAATGAACTGGCTCCTCGCTTCAATATTTGGAGATCAGAAGATTTCACATCGTATGATTTAATATGATTACACTTTTAATATAAAATGTTAAGAGTTAGCCATAACGGATAGTCATAACCCCGGGCTCTTGACAATGAGGGAAAACCAGTTGAGTGGGATACCAACCCTGGCGAACCCCAGCTGTTTACACGAACGTAAGAAAAAGGACACAAGATTTTAATTACTACCAAACATTCTTTTATTTCTTTAGTAATCGGAAAAGAAGCCATTCTTAGCCACACAAAGAAGCTGGACATCATGCAAATTTGACTCTCGTACGAAAAAATAAAAAAATAAAAAAGATATGATTTAAGGCATGGGAAAAAGAAAAGAAAGCATACCAACAGTGCAGACACAACTCATGTACACCAAGATCAAGATAAAAGAACATCAAAACAGCATAAAAGGAAGATACGTTTAGAATAATATCAAATTTAACCTGATCTGCATCTTTAAAAAAAAGTACAATGTGAACTTCTTTCTCAACAAAAATATTCCTCACAGTCGTTGATTTACGTAAAGATACAGTTCTTGACAAGATGAAGTATATACTGATTGAGAATTTGTTTGGGAACTCGTAACGGAGCATCTAATCTATCTGACACGGACACACTGCCTTCACCTTTTAAGTCTGTGGTTAAATGTAATCTTAAAATTTTCATTAAATATTACTTTGAAAGGAAGCAAAGCAGAACATTAAAGGTTTTCCGTCACCGCACAGAAAGTCGTAATGGAAATGCAAATGGAGACCGTGTAAACAGTAACAAGTCTTTGAAAAATACTCTTGCATACACGCAGAAGTCTGGCGCATGTACTAAGACGTCTGATCTTCAATTGAAATGGAAGTTACATTGAAAATGAAAAAAATTAATACGTTTATTTAAATAAACTCAACTCACTTAGTGAATTATATTTTTGTTGGAACAGAAGCAAACTTGACTTAGGTTAAACATACAAAAAACTCTCTTTACTGGCGTCTAAAAGTTATTTTTAAACTAAAACATCTAATATTCAAAGTATTATATTCTTACCAACCTTATTACTTAACCAAATATTTGAGGAGGAATAGGAAAGGGTGAGTCTCACTTAGGAACAGTACGGAGTATGAAATTCTAAGTTGAATTATACTCAAATTCTCATTTGTTCGGTCAAGGAGGAGCAACAGTCTCAAATTATTAGGTGAGTACAAATTGCTTATCGATTAGTAACTCGAAGGTCCTTACTCTCTCCTTATGGTAGAATTATTCAAGGCTGTGAAATACTGAGGAAGCATCTTTCGCAGAGTTATTTTGTATATATATATATATATATATATATATATATATATATATATATATATATATATACATATATATATAATTTCCAAATAATTTAAAGTGAAAAAAACTGCCCCTAAGAAAACTATAGCATATATAAAAAAGATTTTGGAGAAGTGAATAAACAAGAGACTCTGTAATGTTGGGGCACAAGGACGAGGCTAAGGCCCTGTCCGCACTACCGGGCACTGCCCGACGGGCAAACGCTGTTCCCATAACCCATTTCACTGAACTGAATGGCAGAGTATGGAGCCAGAACGATGAGATTGTCAGGTAACACTGCTTCAGAAGTGAGAGAAAATAAAAACAGCTGGAAATGCCCGACGAGCATGCCCGCTAGTGTGGACAGGCCCTAAAGGGGGTAAAAGGAAAGGAAAGGAAAGATGAACTGGGAGGCAGGAAGGGGGGGGGGGGTCCTCCTTACCATGGCAAACGTAGCGGCCCCATCCGCTTCCAGGTGATCAGCCTCCAGTGCTGCCTGATGCTCGAACTCCCACTGGCGTCGCTGCTTCTTCATCTGCTCCCGATGGATGTCCGATCTGGAGGCATAGTTGACCAAGGCGAACTCCAGCAGGGCGCCGAAGACGAAGGTCAGACATACGCCCGTCCAGACGTCAATGGCCTGCAAGGTACCCGTGGGCGTCAGTTGGAATGGAATGGAATTATTATTCAGAGGATGAACCCCATGGAATGGAATCTTTATTTATAGGATGAATCCCATGGAATGGAATCTTTATTCAGAGGACGAACCCCATGGAATGGAATCTTTATTCAGAGGATGAACCTCACGGAATGGAATCTTTATTCAGAGGATGAACCCCGTGGAATGGAATCTTTATTCAGAGGATGAACCCCATGGAATGGAATTTTTATTCACAGGATGAACCTCATGGAATGGAGTCTTTATTCAGAGGATGAACCCCATGGAATGGAATCTTTATTAAGATGATGAACCCTGTGGAATGGAATCTTTATTAAGAGGATGAACCCCATGGAATGGAATCTTTATTCAGAGGATGAACCCCATGGAATGGAATCTTTATTCAAAGGATGAACCTCATGGAATGGATGAACCCCATGGAATGGAGTCTTTATAAAGAGGATGAACCCCATGGAATGGAATCTTTATTAAGATGATGAACCCTGTGGAATGGAATCTTTATTAAGAGGTGACCCCCATGGAATGGAATCTTTTTCAGAGGATGACATGGAATGGAATCTTTATTCAGGAGGAATGGATCCCATAATGAATCTTTATTAGATGATGGAGGATGAATGGAATAACTTTATTCGAGGATTGACCCCATTGAATGAATCCCTTTATATTCAGAGGATGAACCCCCCATGGCATGGATGAACCCCATGGAATGAATCTTATTCGGTGATGAACCCCATGGAATGGCATCTTTAATTCAGAGGATGAACCCCATGGAATGGAATCTTTATTCAGAGGATGAACCCCATGGAATGAATCTTTATTCAGAGGATGAACCCCATGGAATGGATGAACCCCATTGAATGGAATCTTTATTCAGAGGATGTACCCCATGGAATGGAATCTTTATTCAGAGGATGAACCTCACGGAATGGAATCTTTATTCAGAGGATGAACCCCATGGAATGGAATCTTTATTCAGAGGATAAACCCCATGGAATGAATGAACCCCATGGAATGGAATCTTTAATCAGAGGATGAACCCCATGGAATGGAATCTTTATTCACAGGATGAACCCCATGGAATGGAATCTTTATTTACAGGATGAACCCCATGGAATGGAATCTTTATTAAGAGGATAAACCCCATGGAATGGAATCTTTATTCAGAGGATGAACCCCATGGAATTGAATCTTTATTCAGAGGATGAACCTCATGGAATGGAGTCTTTATTCAGAGGACGAACCCCGTGGAATGGAATCTTTATTCAGTGGATGAACCCCATGGAATGGAATCTTTATTCAGAGGATGAACCCCATGGAATGGAATCTTTATTCAGATGAACCCCCATGGAATGGAATTCTTTTATCAGTGGATGAACCCCATGGGAATGGAAATCTTTATTCAGAGGATACCCCATGGAATGGAATCTTTATTCAGTGGATGAACCCCATGGAATGGAATCTTTATTTCAGAGGTATGAACCCCATTGGAATGAATCTTATTCAGTGGATGAACCCCATGGAAATGGAACCCCAATCTTTATTCAGATGGACCCCATGAAACCCCATGGAATGGAATCTTTATTCAGTGGATGAACCCCATGGAATGGAATCTTTATTCAGAGGATGAACCCCATGGAATGGAATCTTTATTCAGAGGATGAACCCCATGGAATGGAATCTTTATTCAGAGGATGAACCCCATGGAATGGAATCTTTATTCAGAGGATGAACCATGGAATGGAATCTTTATTCATGATGGAACCCCATGGAATGGAATCCCCTTTATTCAGGTGATGGAAACCCTGGCATTTGGATTATTTATTCAGAGGATGAACCGCATGGATGGGAATCTTTAATTACGGAAGGATGAACCCCCATGGAATGGACCTTTCTTTATTAAGAAGGATGAACCCCTCATGGAATGGAATCTTATTCAGAGGATGACCCATTGGGAATTGGACTCTTATTAGAGGTGAACCCCATAGAATGGAATCCTTTATTATAGGATGCCCCCATTAATGGAATTCTTTATTAAGAAGGTTGAACCCCATTTAGAATTGGAATCTTATTAGAGGATGAACCCCATGGACTGAGAATCGTTATTAGAGGATGAACCCCATGGAATGGAATCTTCTTTAGTTCAGAGTATGCCCCATGGAATGGAATCTTGTATTCAGAGTGAAGAACCCGCATGGAATGGAATCTTTATTCAGAGGATGAACCCCATGGAATGGAATCTTTATTCAGAGGATGAACCCCATGGAATGGAATCTTTATTCAGAGGATGAACCCCATGGAATGGTTTTTAATTCTTTATCAGAGGATGAACCCCATCTTTAGTGGCCCCAGGAAATGGAATGAACCCCATGGAATGGAACCCTAACGGAATGGAATGTAAAATTTAGGCCAAAGGCCCAGTGCTGAGACCTACTATGAGGGTCATTATGCGTCGAAAGTGAAATTACTATTATTATTATTAGTCTGAAGAGGAATCCTATCCATATGGAACAAACCTCCCACAGGGGCCACCGACTGGAAATTCAAACTTCCAAGAATCTGGTGTTCATTTGACAGAGGTAACAGAAGGTAATAGAGGGTCACTTATTGAAGTAAAAACATAAATTAACAGATAAATAAATAGAGAGTTAATATATATACGAGAGTAAAAAAGGTTTGAAAGTGTAACAGGAGGAAACCTCACAGTTGCACTGTGAAACAAGTGTTAGTAGAGTGTGCAAAGTAAGATGGAAGAAAGATAGTATGAACGGAGGTACAGTAAAAGGAATAAAAGGGGTCGCAGCTAGGGGCCAAAGGAAAGGTGCAAAGAACCATAAGCAATGCCTACAGTGCACCACGTGAGGTGCACTGACGGTCCTGTATCCTTGCAGGGATGTTAGTTGGAAGGCAGGAGTTTACAATTTTCTCATAAAATATATATAATAAAATCCAAGAGGTGAAGGTAATTAAATTGAGTAGACAAAGACTCAGAGCTAATGCATGTAACAAACCATATAAACAACTACAGCTGTTATCTACACCTGCTATTAGCAACAGGTAGGAGTTTAAATTGAATTCTGAGGAAACGCATAATCTTCACTACCACATAAATTTCACATTTCTTTACAGCATTTCATTATATAAATTGCACAATAAATTGAAAATGGACTCAATGGAGAGCAACAACAAGAACAAGAGGTGCATTGTACCATCTTGTACCATCCTTGCTTGACTTCACTTTTAATAGCCACAGGATATATAACAAGCCATTCATTACATAATTAACAATATATCATAATATAAGCAATAAATGATGAACAAATAATTATCATAGTTATATATTCATATCGAATACTTAACTACAACTATCATAGTCGTACAAAGGTTGAACAGCAAGACTGAAAAAAGGAAGCGGGAATGGAGATAACGTAAAAGGTTAAAAAGTGGATGCAGACGCCGTGGGTGCAGCTAGGGGCCAAAGAGACACTACGGGCACCATCTGGTAATGCCTGTAGTGCACCAACCCCTGTGGGAGAACGTGAGGCCTACCTCTCTTGAAATGCACTGAAAGCACCATCCCCTGTGGGAGAACAACGTGAGGTCTGCGTCCCGTGAAACGGCGAGACATTAATAATGCGTCAGTTCGTCCTCACCTTCGTGTAAGAAACAGGCGGCAGGGACTGGTTGATGCCGGACGTCTGAGTGGCCATCGTCAAGAGGGTGGTGACCCCTAAGGACACTCTGGCGGGTACGGCGTTCTGATCCAGCCAAAAAGACACCCAGGACACGATGACCAACATGCAGCAGGGGATGTAGATGGTCAGCAGGTAGTAGGAGAACTCCCGCTTGAACAGGAGGTCGACTTTCAAGCAAGAATATGCACCTGCAAAGGAACGAAGGGTTTTAGTTAAGGATGCAAAGAATGACGAACATTTAACGCATATGGATTAATCACACGATAGTATTATTCTTTTATTTAGTATTGAATAATTAAACGAGAAGTTCTTCCAGCGAGAAAATTATGTCTATTGCTATACTAAAACCGAAGACCACTCAACAACTATAATTAAAAGCACTTTGATCTTGTAATCGTTTCAACCAATCCGACTGCTTGGCAGATAAGGTTACTTACAGCTTTTAATTTTGGACCGATCGAGGTTTCAAATAACTGTCTAAAACTGTACATTACCCAAGGCTTAATGTAAACATAATAATATCGCTCGCCGAAGTCATACTGACTAGCTATATTAAATCTCGGAGGATAGTGTTTTAGAACTTTCCCTACAAGACTAAATATTTTGCAAGTGTTTTTACTATGCAATATGATAACTTCTGAAGTGCGTGCAGTGCATGCTGAAAGCAGAGATATTAGGGAAATTCCCCAGACAGCTCACGAAGCCTCTCTCACCTGTATTCGTCTTGCTGTTGCAATAATCTGTGAAGAACTTTTCGAGAGTGAATCTCGGCAGGTGAAGGTTCTGAGTCACCTGGACGGGATCTCCTTTGCGCCATAGGAACACAAGGTCGTCTGTCGTCCAGCCATCTAGAAGAGAGAAACGTCACACCTTTTTAGCTTCTGCAAGGCTGCACGTCGTCACCACACCTACTTACACAGTCTACGCACAGAAAAAAGTGCTCCTTCGCCTCGTGCCAACTGACAGAGGAGGAACTGAAAGCGTCAAGTCTGACCCTCGTTTAGTTCAGGTCTTGGGAAACATACTGCAAATGTTTGCTTAAACGGACTGGAGAATTCAAATTAAAGCTGGAGGCAGAAATAGGAAAAATAAATGAAAACCAAAGGTCTCAAGGTGAAAGATATCCAAGTGGCTAGTCTCTTCTTTGTAGACCTAAATTACAATAGAAAATGGGATTTTCCACTTCATGTGAAACCTAAATTTGAAAACTGCTGCTATAAATATTGTTCATGTTCATGAACCAATTTATTTGAAAATTGCTATAAATATTGTTCATGTTCATGTACCAATTTCTCTGCAAATTGTTGCAATATCTCAGCGTAAGAAATTTGTTGAAGAGCTTGTTCAACTTCACAATGCGGGATGAATTCAGAAGTCTGACCCCTGTAGAAATATAGTGTGAGTGTGTATGTAAGTGTACGCATGTCAACACACTAAAAAATTCTTTTAAACATTTTAATAATGTAAAGCTTTAATTACATTCTATGATCGTTGCAAAGAACCTGTCATCAGCTCACTGAAAGCTTTACCTAAACCGTTTTTGTTCTTTTGATAAGAATCCCAAGACAAAATAAACTTAGCAAGTGTAAAAGATGGCAAGCCAGGTGGTTTGAAAAAAAATGTATGTCAAGTATTTATTGCAATATTTGTCAAGAGTGTAAACTGAAGGCTTCTTTTCACGTAGCTTGATATTTTGGAAACGAGTAATGAATGTTAGCCAAACTCTAGACTCGAAAGTATGTGGAAGTTGAAATGAGAAGAGAATAAAGCCAATAAAATCATTAACTTATAAATACCAGGATCGAACGGAAAAAAATTGAGAAAAAAAAGTCCGATTTTGATTCTGACAAAGACTTATAAAATCACTCAAAACAAGCACATGGTGATACAGTATTGATATCAAACATGACAGAGTCAAAATGACTTTATCCAATTCATTATAATTATAATAATCATAGTGGTAGCGGAAATGATGACAATGAAGATGACGAACTAAATTAAATCTAACAGAAATCACGAAAATATTCATAATCACAGCAACAGTGATGAAGATGATATGACAAACAAAGACATCTAATTAATATTCATAGAAAGAGTCACGATGATGACAATGTTGATGACGTAATCATAAGTACATTTCCAACGCGGAAGAGACACGTATTGCAATACGAGCAGAGGGGTCATTATCTCTGCTTGCTGTAGGTACCAGAAGCTTCTAAACAAGGACTTGAAAAGTAAACGACTCTCACTCTCTCTCTCTCGATGAAAGGAGACAGCGGCAAACCAAAGTTGTAATACAACGAGCAATAAGTAAATATCCAACATGCATGTTTAGTAAGATGCAAAAGGAGACTCTCCAGTGTTGTTGCAGAACAAAGCGTCATGAAATCATGTGTGGAGTACTTTGATGATGCGTCCATCAACTCTCTCTCTCTCTCTCTCTCTCTCTCTCTCTCTCTCTCGTTACAGGGACTTTGTTTTCTTGAATGACGTTCTGAATTTTTATTGGTTAAACATAACGTCCTGAGTCGAACTGAAAAGTGGATGGCTGGAAAACGATAAAACAAGGGAAAATGAAGACCCGGGAACTTTCCCCCCATGAAAGTTTTAGAGAAAATTATGTAAATGAACGTATTCCCAGCAATACAACAAAAGCTTTTTAAAAAGGCATATTTCATTTATGCACAAAATGTCTTGAGTTATACGTATCTTGAACCCAAAGTTTTCACACGAACCTTGGGGTGGGGGGAGAGAAATCAAACTGAATAATGAAAAGTCAAAAGTAAGCGCCGAGGCAACAGGTGGCATATAGCCTCATTCATCTTCTCCATTCATTTATACATCGAAGATGAACCTGTCTATGTATGGATATTTAAAAAAAACAATAAGATTTGTTTTGAAAAATCAAGTGAGTTTGAAGATGAACCTATAGCTGTGTATGGATATTTAAAAAAATATTTTTGAAAAATTAAGTAAGTTTGTTTGAAAAAATTAAGTTAATTTGTTTGAAAAGGTTTGTTTGAAATACTAAGTTAATTTGTTTGAAAAGCCAATTTAATTTGTTTGGAAAACCAGTAAATTTGTGGGAAAATCCAAGTGGATTTGTTTGAAAAGTCAGTAAATTTCTTTGGAAAACCAATGTAATTTGTTTGAAAAAAAAAACCGAGTTAATTTGTTTGAAAAACAAATGTAGTTTGTTTGAAAAACCCGTGTAATTTGTTTGAAAAACCAATGTAATTTGTCAGAAAAACCAGGTAGATTTGTTTGAAAGTCCAAGTTAATTTGTTTGAAAACCAAGTGGACTTTTTGGAAAAACTAAGTAAATTTTCCTGAAAAACCCAGTCAATTTGAACAAAACAGTGAATTCGTTTGAAAAACCATGTTAATGTTTTTGGAAAAAACTTGGTAAATTTGTAATAAACATAATAATAGTGGCATAATAGTTTAAATGATTATTGCAAATTTGTTTGAAAAGCCAGGTAATTTAAAAAAAACACCAAGTTAATTTGTTTGAAAAATCAAGAAGATTTATTGGAAGAACTAAGTAAATTAGTTTGAAGAACAAAGTTATTTAAAAAAAAAACACCAACGTAAATTTCTTTGAAAACTAAGTTAATGTTTTTGAAAAAAGTAAATTTTGTTTGAAAACCAAGTTAATTAAAAAAACAAAGTAAATTAGTTTGAAAAGCTGTTAATTTTTTTGAAAAAAGTAAATTTGTTTGAAAAAAATTGTTTGAAAAACCAAGTAGATTTGTTTGAAAAGCAAACTTAATTTTCTTGCTGATATCTTCAAAAGGTTTGTTGTTACTTAGGAAATCGAATGTCCTCTGAATTGCGGTAGGGGTTAATTATTCCCTTTATAAATCTGATATCTTTAAATCACGCCCTCCCCTGTAAATGGAAGAAGTATAAAATAAAAACTTGAATTCTAACACAATGGCAAAAACTTAAGGCATGATTGAACATTTACGAACAAAGTTCATCAAACAACGGAAAAAAATTAACAATGCATAAAAAAACATATTGTAAAAGAATCGACAGCACGTAACCAATTCAAGAACGAATTTGTGCATGAGGGCGAGAGAGAGAGAGTGAGTGAAAATGGAATTGAGAAATATAAGAGATGAGGCAATCTGAGACAAAATAGAAGATGGGAGATGACGAGGATGAAATACGAAAGGGGGGAAAGAAAAACAAATAAGAAGAATCAAGAATCGAGAAATAAGGAGTTATGAGAGTGGGGAGATTAAAGAATTGAGAATGAAAACAGAAAATTCATTGACGAATCTTTAAAGAATGAAGCCGGGACAGTGATATAAATCAAAGACAGGTCAAGATGAAAGGTGAACAGATGATACGCGAAAAGATTTCACACAATAAAGATACCTTTCAGAAAGCCGTTCAAGTGACGGAGCAAGATTTATTTATTTATTTTTTTTATATTGTCGAAAGCAGAAAAGAAACAGCAAGCGACACGAAGTTTTCATAACTTCGAAAAAAAAGAGAAGGAAAGAAAAGGGCAGCTTTAGGAGCGCAAGCAAGCCAAAATCTCGTATCATTGATCCAACTTATGCTATGAAATTAGAACAAAATCATATTTTTCGTGTTCTTCAACACCACAAGTGAATTGCGCATTTCAGAGCTCACCTTCCTTTTGCATCCCAGTTCTTTCACATTCTCTTGTCAACATTTCTCGTATCATACACATCATCATCAAGAAAGCTTCTTCAAGGCCTTAACGGTAAGCAATTAAAAAAAATTGAGGAACAAGTAATTAAAAGCAAAATGAAAAAGAAAATAAAAAAAAAGAGTGCAGAAAGAGTAACTGACAACATACCAGACTACTCCATACAGTTAGAAACAATTACATGACAGTAAACATTCATTCCAATACGATCCTAACTCAGATAAAAAAAGTACGTAATTCATCATATGACCTGGGCTCACGTTCATTTTGGTGTGACTTGAATCTTGATACTTTTTTAAATTGAATTTTGCTCGCAATTTGATTAAAAAACAAACCCATGATCATATGAAAAATGGACACATTTTATGTAATTAATATATCTACCGCTTGGTCATGAGCTGTGAACGAGTGTCGTGAAATGGAGGACATCGTTAAATTACGGAAACAAAGTGGCATCGGGGTGCGTCTCGCGAGTCTCGTACTTTCTTACCTCAAGTGCTTATGATGAGAAAAAAAGGGGAAAATGCTTCTTTAATTCCTTATTCCAACTGAGTTTCCCATGACACGGCACTCCTGAGTGCCACCGAGTGCCACTTTGCTTAAAAACGACAGGTCATTTCAGTTCGTCTCACGACCACAACTCGGTAGGCAAAAGTTACATCAGATGTATATTCTGACGGCAGCATGTGTTCAGTTGGCAGAATGTTGACAGAAGTAATAAGAATGTAAAGGAAAATAAAAAGTATTATTCGGGGATTTTGCTGTTACCAAAGTGTGTGTGTGTGTGTTGCTGTTGGTGGACAATTTTTGACAGGACTACTCGGCTGAGTTTATTGAGTAAACACGAGCAAAAACGCAATGCTGAATGATCTAAAACCCGTCAGATCGGTTTCCTTACTTAAAATATTTTTTGCGTAATTTTGCAGTTCATTAAAACCGTCTTATCTAGAAGCAATCAACACGATAATTGCTGCTGAAACTTAAACTCGGAAAATGAAGTTTGAATGAAGTTTGTCCAGGAAATGGACAAGACTAGTTTCTGTTCCAACGATAAATGTGCGTCCACTATGACCATCTATGAATTCACAAAAATTACAAATTGAAGAAACTGAACTCTACGTAATTCCAGTTTTTTCCTATTTGAGAAATAAGGGAAAAGATGTAATTACATAAATCATCTGCTTATGAGACAATCGAAGAGACGATGAGCCAATGAATTAATTAAACATGTGTGCACTTAGTAAAACGATGACCACGACAGCAACAGAATTCATGGAATATTTCCAAACTGTATTTCAGATATTAAAAGAAAGAACAGTTATTCCTTTAAAGGTCTCGACTGCCAATGTGGGTAATGATTTATTCTACGTCGAATTCCGGTCAAAATATACATATAAAAAAAAATTTATGAGATCACAGGGAAACTGAAAACCCATCGAAAAATTTGTCACGTTCAGACGACGTGCAATTTGTCAATAAATATCCCAAACTGACTTTACAATAAGAGTTTTGTTCATTTTGTCATTATCACACGAGATCATTTAAAACCTGACAGTTAGTTAACAGGGCAGTGACGTTGTTTATAAAGTCTATGCCTTTTTTATTCGTTTGTTTTATTGGCATCCATGACCCTGTGATAACACTTTGAAACGCCTTAAAAATACGTTTGTGCCCCAACACCCGCCTCCACAAAAAAAAAAAAGAGAAGAAAAAAAAAAGAAGGTGTCTGCTGTCGAAACGGCATGGCTCGAGTGTCCATCTGAAAATAGGTGAACTTCTGACTATATAAACCAGGAGTGACGTCACTCGTTGGAGGACGTCAATAAAAAAAAGAAAAAGAAAAAGAAAAACACTTCTTAAATACATATTTTCGTTGACTCCTTGTGATTCCGAACATGGCTAGTCTATATACACATCCAATGTGACTTTCGCCTTACACACGCAGCAGTCACATCCGTAGCGTCGCTGAAGTCGCCTTCGTCTGAGGACGAGGAGGAGGACGAGGAGGAGGAGACGAGGAGGAGGACGAGAGGAGGAGGAGGAGGAAGAGGCTTGCCTTCATAACATCTTTCGGGGCTACTCTACTGTGCGTAGGATATCCGCTAGAGAGAGGGCCATTAAGGAATCGTAGGGTAAGAGTATAGGGAGGCTAATATTATGATAATAAAAAAAAAAAGGTTTCCCTATCGGAGTGTAAATAAGGCGTGAGTGTGAGCGTGTTTTTAATTAAAAAAGAAAAAAAACACTCATTAGATTACGATAACAATGGAGACGATAACTCAAGAGGAACAACGGTTTAGGCATCTGGTTTAACTCAGAAAACAATGGTTTAGGGGTCTGGTTTAACACAGAACAATGGTTTAGGAGTCTAGTTTAGGTCTGGGGAAAGGAAGATACAACGGAGATGAAATAAAACGATTAAATGGTTACTGTAGGACTATTTCCATTTGAAGTTGGTTGGATTTTTCAATACCGTAGGTAAGAGGTCCATCAGCCAAAAAAAAAAGAAAAAAAAAAAAAAAAAAAAAAAACATATTGTCCCGTCTGGCTACACTTTATATCCCGAAGAATGAAAGAGAGAGAGAGAGAGAGAGAGAGAGAGAGAGAGAGAGAGAGAGAGAGAGAGAGTCATTCTGGGATGTGGGAATGACACTATCAATTACGGCGTACCTCCACTTTTCCCTCGGGGAAGAACAAAGTCCATTTTGTGGACAGACCAGGCGACAGTCGCGAAGGAAAAAATACGAAAAGAGACAAATTGCTGGTCGAGCGTTAGGACAAGGGCGAAAAGATGATGGGTCAGAATTCAGGAGGTTTTCGGGGGACAAAAGGTGACCCCGCTCTATAAAAAAAAAAAAAAAAAAAAAAATAAAAAAAAAAAAAAAAAAAAAAAATCGCCGGTCGCCCGTGACAAATATGCGACGGAGCAACTGACGTTTATATATATATATATATAACCATCAATGAAGGGAAGAGGACACACACAGATGTACATGCTGTCTTTATTGCAACGTTTCGTAATTATCAAGTTAATTACATCATCAGGCTGTTAAAATGAAAAATAAATTTCCTAGTAAAATTGTAAAAACAAAACTAAGTATTAAAAATTCAGAAATGCAAAAGTTAAAAAAAGTTATTCTTACAAGTGTACAAAATATACACATTAAAATTAAGGAAGTTAAATTATTTAAAAGGACATACATTAAAATGAAAGATAAATGAAACATAAAATAAGCAAAATTGACAAAAGATTGAAAGCAGTTACAGAACAAAGAAGTTAAGGACCGACCTAGAGGAGTGAACAGCGTTAACTAAACGTAAACATAAAAACATAAATAACAACACAAAGTTCAATGACAAATACAGAGGGGAGAAGACGTATGGGTATTCAACGACGGCAACAGTTGTTTAATTAGAGCGATTCTAGAATAACAAGGTCGTGCGGGTTGGTGGTATGGCCTAAAATACTGAAGTCTTTATTATCGATATATGTTTTACATATTTTGGAGTGATTTCTAATATTGGAGTGTTCTGGGTTTGCAATCCTGCTGCCAGTACGGAAGCTCGTGATGCCACATGAGAATCGATACGCACCTTAAGGAGTCTGCTGGTGGTCCCGACATAGGTCCCTGTTTGACATTCATGGGCAAGTATATTTATAAATAACACCAGAGGACATATAAGGTGATAATCGCTCCTTCGAGGTAAAGAGGGAAACCGATGGTGAAAGGGTTCTTAGGGATTAATTTTATGTTTATGGCATGAAAATGTTCCTGAATGATTTCTGTGAACTTTTTGTGAAATTTAATGTCATGACATTAAATTTCACAAAAAGTTCACAGAAATCATTCAGGAACATTTTCATGCCATAAACATAAAATTAATCCCTAAGAACCCTTTCACCATCGGTTCCCTCTTTACCTCGAAGGAGCGATTATCACTTATATGTCCTCTGGTGTTATTTATAAATATACTTGCCCTGAATGTCAAACAGGGACCTATGTGGGATCCACCAGCAGACTCCTTAAGGTGCGTATCGATTCTCATCGTGGCATAAGCTTCCGTACTGGCAGCAGGATTGCAAACCCAGAACACTCCAATATTAGAAATCACTCCAAAATATGTAAAACATATATCGATAATAAAGACTTCAGTATTTTAGGCCATACCACCAACCCGCACGACCTTGTTATTCTAGAATCGCTCTTAATTAAACAACTTGTTCCGTCGTTTGAATACCCATACGTCTTCCTCCCCTCTGTATTTGTCTTGACTTGTGTTGTTTATTTATGTTTTTATGTTTACGTTTAGTTTAACGCTGTCACTCCTCTAGGTCGGTCCTTAACTTCTTTGTTCTGTAACTGCTTTCAATCTTTTGTCAATTTTTGCTTATTTTATGTTCATTTATCTTTCATTTTAATGTATGTCCTTTTAAATAATTTAACTTCCTTAATTTTAATGTGTATATTTTGTACACTTGTAAGAATAACTTTTTTAACTTTTGCATTTCTGAATTTTTTAATACTTAGTTTTGTTTTTACAATTTTTACTAGGAAATTTATTTTTCATTTTAACAGCCTGATGATGTAATTAACTTGATATTACGAAACGTTGCAATAAAGACAGCATGTACATCTGTGTGTGTCCTCTTCCCTTCATTGATGGTTATTAATACGGATTGACTCCTGACTCCTGGCACTAAGCTATATATATATAATATATATATATATATATATATATATATATATATATATATATATATATTATATATATATCTACTGCAAAAACCACAAGGAAACAATAAAAGTACCCAGAGCTTTCTTGTACTTAATATACACATCTCCAGGGTACAGCGAGATGAATGAATGAAGGGACTTAACATTGTTAAAATATTCCCAGCTAAAATCCAAGTGGTTAATACCGACAATGAATAATTCAATATCATACACCAAAAGTCTTCATGTGAATGGACATTTTTCAGACTTTCCTTATGCATTTATGAAATACTGATCCTTAGGCAGTAACAATTGCAGATGAGGTGTAGTAGATAAACAGTTGTTAAGATATTGAACGGGATGCTGCTCGTCTTAAACAATCAATAATGGACCTTAAAGAACACCAATTAATATACGAGACCAAGCATATCACATGAAAATAAGATTTGCCCACAAATGGACTTGCACTTGTAGTACCAGCAAATGGAAGCTAAGAAGGTATTGGTACATAAAATTTAGGCCAAAGGTCAAGCACTGCGATATATGAGGTCATTCGATGCTGAAAATAATAACCTCGATGCTGAACAATTGGTAGGGAAGAAGTAATATGTAAGAAAGAGAATATAAACGAAAGTACAATAAAAGGACTGAAAGGGGTTGCAGTTAGGGGCCAAAGGGATGCTGCAAAGAACCTTACGTATTGCCTACGGTATAATGTGAGAGGTGCACTGACAACACTACCCGCCCTACGGAGTCAAAATTACGTAAGACGCAAGTTGACAAATTTCTAAAAGCCCCCAACCGGAACAGTAGTACCTTACTCTTAAGTTGCCCAACTTCAAAATGACCGCCAATGACGGGTACCCAACATTCAAATGACCTCAAACGTAATTTACCCGATATTGAGGTGACCTCAAAAGAAAAGAATCCAACTTTTTGTTTGTTTTGGAGGTGTAAGGTCAGTGGGGGAAGACGGCAAATAGGAAGGGTGAGACTATTCTGGATGAGGAAAGTGAGAGAAAGACTGTGTGTAGTACCAAGGCGCTATTTATTTATTTATTTATTTACTTATTTATTTATTTTAGTTTAATCTTCCATTGTACTCGGACGTTATTTCATCTGTTCATAGAAAGAGTTTGGTTGTTGTGGTGAGGGGAGGGGGAGGGGTGTTTGGGGGATAGAGAACCGGTTGAAATGAGGGGGTGGGTTAACTATGGGTAACAAACGGTGCAGAACATAAAATTGGTGATATGGTGACAACAGCAGGGGGTGCCAACATTCATTTTAGCATGGTTACGTTCAGTCAGTTTCCAAGGCCGAACGGAAAACGTACCAAATGTTGCGTCGAAACGGCACAAATGTTTGAATGAGTGCAAAGGGCTACGTTAATGATTGTTTCCATCAACATCTGCAAAGCTTTGCTTTTTTTCACATAGACCTATGAAGTTGTGACGGTATGGGCTCCTTCGAACTGTAAACTACATCTGCACACTGACGAAGAAACTCTCAAGGCAATCATAGCCTACTCTTGCACTTGCATTCAAACACCTCTTCAACATTTCGAAGCAACACGAAGAGGGGCAGTTTTACGTCAGGGGAGTTAGAAGCTTCCGAAACGCACCGCCAGGTGGAGGATAGACAGCAGCGGCAGCCATATACTCGGGCACGACATATTTGTTTTTAAGTTTTGGGTTTCGTGAAGGCCGATTGATGGTACTTACAACTTGCCAACAGCAGCTCACAAGTCTGTGTGTCTAGAGGATAGAGTTGCAGGTTCATGGGACATGATAGCGTTAATGAAATTCTGGAAAAAGAAGATGTTAAGGTATTAATAATACTCTAAGAAAGACAGGAGTCCGATTGGAGGAAGACGCCGTGACACTACGAACTTCCTCGGGCGGACGATGCTGTCAGGGTATTCTGAGGATTTTTCGGATCTGCAATTTACAATACGAGTGATTTCCTGCTCGTCTTCGTCATGATATATTGACCATCATCGCAAAAAAAAAAAAGTTGCAAGCAGGAACCTCTGAAAGGGCCGAGGGTACCACAGAATACCCCGACCCGCACCTAACCAAAGGATCCGGCAGTCTATACTGATCTCTTCCACGGAAGGTTCATTTTCCACCAGAAGAACCTTGGAATATGAACCTTCGTGAAATGGCCACCTTGAGGAAGGGTGGTCTTCTGGATTAGCCTAACCAGGAGATACTTACAGCTAGCTAAAAGCAGTTCGCATGTTTGTCGGTCCAATGGATAGAGTTGAAGGTTCATTGGGCAGGATAGGGTCAATGAAATTCTGGAAGGCAAAGTTGAAAGTCAAGTTGAAAGCATATAAAGACATGAAAGGGATGGTCGTGTTGTGGGGGGGGGGGGGGGGGGGGGGGGGGAGAGGGGGGGACTTCAAAAAGACATGGAGGGAGAGAGGGATTCTTTCAAAAGGCACACAGCTTGCGGGGGGGGGAAGGGGGACTTTTATTTACCCGGAGGGACTTCCAAATAACACGGGCGAGACTTGGAATTCTAAAGAGGGCACGCACGGTAAAAATGGAGCTGAAAAAGATACAGAGGGGAAAAGGGGATTTCAAAATCTCATTAGGAGGAGGAGGAGGCCATTTAAAAAAACGAGCATTCCTTGAGGTGGGGAAGTTGGTTGTGGCGGGGGGTTAAAAAATAAATGGATTTAAAGGAGACCTACAAAGAGCACACATGGGAAGGAAACTTTTCAAATACAGACACTACAAAAGGCCCCTCAAGAGAAAGACCTTAAAATTCATCAATGGGGAAGAGGGACTTTAAAAAGGCAAATAATAAGGGAGGACTTCTAGAAGACACACATGGGCGAGGGAAGACTTCAAAAGGCACGGAAGGGAAGGAAGGACTTAAAAAAAAAAGGTACAAATGGGAATGGGCATCCTCTAAACGGGAATGCATGGCACGTATGGAATGCGAGACTTCTACAAGACAATCATAGAAGGGGGGTGGGGGGGAGGGACTTTCAACATGAAAGTCATGCATTGGATGGGACATTTCTACAATAAAAATAAAAAAGAAATAAGATAAAAATCAAATATTTGCAGGGAGAGAACATTCAACAAAAACAAGTTCGCTTGTTCCTACGAGTAAAAGAAATGTTCAGGACATACGAATTACTAGAGTTAGAATTATATTAAGTACTTTGGGTGGAATATTTTATACAGGATCAACTGCCCACATACAGAATAAACAAGCTATTATTAGTCAAGAATAAAAAGCTTCAGGGAGTAGTTCATCAAATCTGCGTAAAAGAAATATATCATCACAATTTGATTAGGACATAAATATAATACATTACCTAAACAAAATTTGTTTTGTAAATATTTACCAAAGGACAAGTAAGCAAAATATACTCAATTTCAGAATGATCTAAATATACCTTATTTCCACACATATTATTTGCAAGTGTAAGTAAAAAAAAAACACACGTAGGTTAATGCAACTAGTATAAATAAGAGAGCGCTAAATACAACGCTCATACAATCTTTCTGTGTTCATAGAAACTACAATGGTTTCAAAACTGAATTTAATTCTTTAATGAGAGCCTACATAACACGCTGCTGCCATTCACAGACCAGAATAAACAATAACAGTATATTTTATCTATATAAGATAAAAAAGACATCACGGGAATAAAACAACGTGATACAAAGTATGAACAGAATATATAAGGCCAAGAAAAGGTGGACCTTGGGAGTGCAAGATCTTTCGCCTTTACTCTCGAGTAAGTTTCATCAAGCAGTTCTGTTGCGTCTGTCTTCCATTTCCTTGGGGCCACCCCTTCCCCCACAGCGACGAACATGTCCTTTGCAACATTCATCATTCATCCGACGCTCAGATACACTTCGTTTTCGACTTCGCCAACTAACCATTCAAACCTGACCCAAGAAAGCGAGCGGGACGTACCCTTGCGAATTCTCGGTTCCATCTTACTTTGAAATGTGATGTTTTCCCGGCGGCGTCTGCCTAACATTTTCACCTTACAGTCAAACTACCCAAGACATTTATCGGGTCTGTTTACGCCTATTTACGTTTTCAATAATGCGTGACAGTTAATAGGGAGAGAATGGGGTAAGACGCCCCCCTTAAGGAGAAATGCCTATATGTAGTGTCTACAGTATTGCAGCCATTGACCTAATAGAGATATTTCTAGAAAGCATTGTTATTAGTGTATCAACGATCATATCACGAGAAGCTGTAAGCAATTTAGGATAGTAATAACACGGCCTGAAACAAAAGAACAAAAGGGCCTTTTACCCCATCGATGGAGTAAGAATCTCAGAATGGGAGCTTTTTGCCCCATACCTAATATATTGCGGTGCTTCATGAAAGCAATCATTTATATTGAAAAATAGGCGTATATTTTTGCTAAATATAAAAAATCCAACCTTCAGCACAAAATATTCAAAAATAATGTTGAAAAATATACAGTAATTAATCTTAGAATTCTTAGTTTCTTGTAAAACCTAAGAACTTTATGGTATTCATAGGAACTGAAAAGAGCAAAATTATAAAATAATCTGACACTTCTACATGACAACTGTAATAGCATAATTAGAAGTAAATTTTACTATTCCGTCTGTTTTCATGTGTTCAAAGGTTGGAACAATTAAATGGGTGAAGAATCGCATGTCCTAAATTAGTCCATTGAATATCTGTACAGTCCTGATCAAGGCCAACGTAAAAAAAAAAAAAAAAAAAAAAAAAAAAAAAAAATACTGAGAATAAGATTGGCAAAGAAAAAATACTTCAAAGGGTGAAGTTATTTCTACTGAAAACAGAATCTTTTATATTATCAAAGAGAATTCGATATCGGAAATTTTTCGCTCGGAAAACATATGCAAATTTCTTTACTTTTATTTTTTGGTTTTGTTTTTCAAAGTATAAAAAATCCTTGAATCAATGGTGAAGCAATTGCAACTGCAAGCAGGAATTACTGGTGGTGGTGGTGGAAAGGTTTCCTGTACACGTAAATGAGGCAATATCCGCTGGAAGCTAAAATTAGGATGGCCCAACTGATTCTAAGAGCACATCAGTCATTTTCACACGCAAAAATTGCAATGTGCATCGCAAAGGAAACGGAACACTTCGTAATATGCGTTGCAATAAACGGAAAACTTTGTAATGTAAATTGCAAAGAAAACGGACCTTTTGCAAGGATAATGGAAAACGTTGTAAGGTGAATCGCAAAGAAAACGGGACTTTTGCAAAGATAATGAAAAATTCTGTAATTTGTATAGCAAAGAAATCGCAAATTGTCTTGTATATTGCAAAGAAAACGGGAAACATTGCCATGTATACCGCAAATAATACGGGGTAAACATTGAAATGTATACTGCAAAGAAAACGGAAACCACTGAAATGTATACTGCAAAGAATATGGAAGCCACCGAAATGTATACCGCAAAGAAAACGGAAACCATTGCAAAGTACATTTCAAAGAACACGGCAAACATTGCATTGTATACTGCAAAGAAAACGGAAAACATAATAAAAAAAATTGGGGGGCGGGGGGATATCATTAAAAAAATTTTCTCACTCACTTCTTTTATTCAATATCATATCTAAACAATACAGTCGAATAGAAGTGAGAGCCGCTTTTGAGCAATTAATTATAACTTCGAACTTTGTTAATCTTCGGGACCTATTGTTATTTTTATGTTTTATTAAAAAACGTTCCAGAATGACTGTTTTCCTTGTTTATTTCTTATAGTCCCCAATTCTCCCACCGTATCCAGACCACCCCCCAAAGCATTGACAAATCTCTTGAACTGCACTAACCTTCAATCAGACCTTCCTATCAACCATTCTTACTGCACACAAAATGACATTCTATCAGCTTCTACCTTCCATCCCTCACACCCATTCAATATCCTCACTACACTACCATACAGGAGAGATAGCTCAACAATTCATCTAAGCAACCAAGAATTTGTATTCAATAACCTCTTCTTTTCTAGACTTACTGCAGGTTTCCTAAAACTTATTCTTCTACTAATTCTGGAACTTATCATCCCTCCCCAAATGATTGCATGAATCAACTATTTAATACTAACACTTACTGCCCTCTCTCTCCTCTCTCTCTCTCTCTCTCTCTCTCTCTCTCTCTCTCTCTCTCTCTCTCTCTTGCTTATCTCTCTTTCCCGCATATTCTTGCTCTGGCTCACATCCACTCTTCAATTTTCTTCTTTTACCAACACTTCCAAACTCTTTCGCCAGCCTTTGTCGCTTCTTTTCACTAAAACCATCTATTCCAGACTCTTCCAGGACTCCAAAAATGTGCAATTATACAACCCTTGTACTTTCTCAGACGAATTTGGTCACTCAATACACAAAATGTGAAAACAGCAGCCTTTATATATATATATATATATATATATATATATAAATATATATATATATATATATATCTGTATATATATATACATATATTCTATATACATATTATATATATATATATGTATATGTTATATATATATATATATATATATATATGATATATATATATATTGTATATATATGTATATATATATATATATATATATATATTATAATATATATATATATATATATAGTATATATATATATGTATAAGTGATTCCTCCACAGACATTTAAAGATCTATTCAAACTAAGTCATTTTTTCTGCACATCTTCCTATATAGGTGGGTGTATCATTGCGAGGAGAGTATACTACCTGATGCTATAGAGAACGTCTCCGTTGGGGAAGATTCTGAGGTAGACGTTTGGCAAGATGATGTCGTGGAAGTGACCCAACTTCTCGTTCTTGAAGAACAGGTCAGGCATCCACACTTTGTTGGTCTCCGTCAACGTTAAATATTTTATCCGACCTGAAAAAGGAAGGAGGGGGAGGAGTGAGAATGAACGAATTCTCTCCTTTCAGAGGAGAAATCGATTAGCTTAGGTCTAAGTCATACAGGTAGCGCGTAGTTGTGAAAATGCACATGGGCTGATAGAACTGCATTACACAGGCGATATCATATTTCCACGATATGTTTATCCCTTCTTCTATTATTCTTTTAACCATAACACAAAGAGCCCAGCCATCTGAGACTAAAACAAACTGTCACGTGATATGAAAACTATCAAAATGCAAGGAAAACTTCAGTGACAACAAGGTCTACTTTCTAAGAAAAAAGGAATAAAATCACAATCACATGAACTGCTTACAACGATTGGACAATAATCAAGAGGGTGAAAATGTAGCTTTACTCTTCATTAAACAATGAATCAACTCTGATTATTTCCTTGACTGGTTCGTGATGATTTCATCACTGCAATTCGCGATTGGCTGTCGGCATTCACTGATGGCTTGCACCGATTTTCCAATACGTTGTTCATCGATCGGGCTGATTTCAAGCCCAAGAACTAATATTTCTTTGCTTTTTTATCGCACAGCCCATTGTTTTCAATTGCAATAAGAGATTTTACTGTACTAGAAAACAATTTCAAATAACGGGAAGTAAACAAAGACAGACTTGGAGGAAGGTGCATTATCAGTAAGCGCTTTTCGGGCATCGAAATGGTCATGGGTCTAACGGGTATAAGTTGTTTACCTTCCTCATTCTAAATATTCCACGAATCAATATAAATTCTATACTGACAAAATAAAAAGGGTACATATTAAAACAGATAAGACGTAGTCACTTCAGAATCTATGGAAATCACAAGAAAGTTCACAAGATTCAGGAAGTCTGGTTTAGAGTTAAGACTGAGAATTATGGGAAGAAGAAGAAGAAGAAGGAATGTTTACCTCCAAGATCATCGAAGGCCAGTCGTTCATCTTCCCACTCCTCGCGAAAAGTTAGCTGGACGCTGTATTCCTGTTACACGAGATGGGTGAAAGGTTAGACCAAGTCCAAATGAAAATGTGTAATTCTGTCTTTCATTCTAAAGATCACTTTTCCATGACCCTGTATCTTCAAAAGTTGACAAATCATTAAAAGGAAATTTCTGTCTCAAATGGAAACAGGTAACTGGTGCACAAGTAGCAATCTGACTGAGTAGTATGTATACATAACGAAGAGCTAAATAAGTCTTCATATAATATACAAGTGAAGCTGCTAACTGCAAAGTTGTTTAAGCTAAGTGACTAACTGACATTCAACTCAAATTCTAGCTGTCAAGATCCCCGAGGAATAACTTTTATGTTTCCTAGATACAAACCCTTACCTTACTAAAGCCTATTATAGTATTTCGGTATTCGGAATGCAGACCGACAATGAGTATTCGTAAGTAAATTGTATGTAAGTGAATACAACACCATTTCACTGAACGAGAGGTAGAAGTGAGCTCTCCAACTGCTTTGAGAGCGTCCGGTACGAACACAACTGTATACCAGATAAGATCCCTCAAGAATACAGAAGGCTCAGATTCTTGGGAGCTGACAAAGGAGCCAAATTTGGTAGAAAGATGGCGGTTCTTGCATGTCCAGTAGTAGAAATTCGAGTCTGAGTGGTCACAGATTGCATTAGCAAATAGATAACACCATGAGTAGAGAGATGGGCGGTGTTCCTGTGGTCGGACTAAGTCATAGAGGGCTGGCCACTCTTACATGAAAGACCATTTTCATTCTTAACTCTGGGAAAGGCAAAATCCTGCCCTAAAACAGGAACGTACGTCTCCTTAGTAGATTAGTTAAGCTGATGGGTATTGTTTTTCTCTGATCAGACATTACTAGAAGGGTAAAAATGAATGACCAATGAGCTGAAAAATGCTTTCAAACGGAATTGAAAACTAGGCCTAGGCAAGGTCTAGCTCTAGGGTCTAGAAACATCAGCCTGCACTTCGGCTAACGAGATACTAGACTTTAGTAAAGCAATGATTTATTGCTGTGTATGAAAACATAAAGCCATTGAGAAATATAAATAGAGCGAGAGTATATACTACAGTGAAAATCCTACGCGTGCGTGCATATGAAAGGCACTTTAATATAACAGGTAAGTATTAATATAGCCTTTGGTGGAGGGAAACGCCTTTTCGAGGGAATTACAGCTACCGACTTTATCACTACTACTAACTGATTTCTCGTATATTTGAACTGCGTTACAATACAAAGGATCTCATTGATTTCATTGCTCTGAGTGTTTAGTAGGAGTGAATTTCTCACTTTGGGGGAAAAAAGCTACAAATGAATTTCAGAGCCTACGATGCTTACTCTAATTTAGTCAAAATTACCGCTGGTCCTCTTAAAAAGACTCAGTGCTTCACTCAAGACAGAGATAGGCATCTGAAGGATTTTGTAGTCGAGAAAGAATATGACAAAAGATTTATCAGACCATCTTTGACGCAATCGAGATGAACATATATTTATCATTAAACTATTTAATACAGATGATAATAAAGGACTCTATTTGCCTAGCAAAAAATGCTTTAAAAACTGGTGAGGAAATATTCACAAATAAGACAGACCCGCACACAAAGAGAGAGAGAGAGAGAGAGAGAGAGAGAGAGAGAGAGAGAGGCCTGAGTATTCCTCATGGATTTGAACAGATCTCAGATGTATTTGAACTTTCGAAAGGCATCACTTACGAGTAGGCCTAATAACACAAGCCAGTATGAAATGGCACACAATAATTCTGAGGCTGAGATTACTCTAAGTTCATTATTGTGAAAAGTATGATTTGCAGAAGAAACATACAACGGATACTTACTCAGGCAAGTCAATATCACAGAACGA
>NC_061107.1:85210438-85220438 GCF_015104395.2 Macrobrachium nipponense
TCTGTAATTTATTTTGCAATTTTATATATTATTTCGGCGATTTTCTATCGTTCCGTTATCTTCGTTGACATAAGAATTTAGTCTCTCATTCGTCCTGCGAACATCTTTCCATTCCTTTATCTTACACCTCCCTTATTAACGGCCCCCACCCGCCACCCCCACCCCCCAAAAAACATCCACTTCTTCATCTGACCCGTTCCTCCATTCCTTCGTTTTTTTTTTCAGCTGAAAATGAAGAAGAACAAGAAGAAAAAACTGTTGCCGTGTCATTGAGAGAGAGAGAGAGAGAGAGAGAGAGACAGAGAGAGAGAGAGAGAGAGAGAGAGAGAGAGAGAGAGAGAGACTGCTATTTGAAAAAAATCATTGCAGCTAATAGAAAGATTTGCAGATAATTTGTATTGCATTAAAAAAAATCTTATACTAAAACAAAGAGAGAGAGAGAGAGAGAGAGAGAGAGAGCGCGTGCCCCGGGGGCACTGATAAACAAGGCACTTGGCTCCCACTCGAGAGAGCGTATAGCTCTCGTCTCTATGGCACTGTCTGGCACTCCCTCCAGCGTCGAATTAACACTTACGAAAAGGGCGCCGCCTGTGCCTTCGTAGGTGAAACTCTTGCACTCTCTCTCTCTTACTCTCGTCTTGAATCACGTTAATTATCTGATTAGAGAGAGAGAGAGAGAGAGAGAGAG
This sequence comes from Macrobrachium nipponense, assembly GCF_015104395.2. NCBI lineage: Eukaryota > Metazoa > Arthropoda > Malacostraca > Decapoda > Palaemonidae > Macrobrachium > Macrobrachium nipponense. The sequence continues at coordinate 85,211,127 of NC_061107.1, forward strand.
AGAGAGAGAGAGAGAGAGAGAGAGAGAGAGAGAGAGTACTGTTTGAAAAAGTCGTGAGAGCCACTACCTATAAATCATATTATTGCATTGAAAAAAATCTATACCAAAACGAGAGAGAGAGAGAGAATGGCGTTCCAAGAACATTCGTGCTCATTTGATTGCTTTTGTTTTGATTTTAGCAAAACGCATTTACAATATCAGGTGGAGCGCAACTGTTGTCATTCTAAAGAATGTGTTTCTCTCTCTCTCTCTCTCTCTCTCTCTTTGTAAAAGAGAAAAAACTTAAGACAACGGTTCTTGTGAACTTCCGTATCGACTATTCAAGAAATTCCTTGACTGGAGCAATCACATATTTGTATTAAAGCATTGATTTTTTTTTTAGAGATCTAGTCCTAAGTAATCTGGGTTGGATGTGGGATCCTCTTGTGTAAGTGAAATTCAATTATTATATTTCTTCTTCTTAACGCCCTTTGATACGAACCTGGACAACGATTTTGGTCATATTCGTTAGATAGTTTCTCTTGTTAGTCAGTCAGTCAGTCAGTAAGGGAACCGTCCCCCACCAAAAAAAAAAAAAAAAAAAAAAAATTGTTGGATTCACTTCAAATCTTCCCTTAAGAATGTATTCGCTTCTTGGGTAAATCCCACCACTTCAAGACACAGTGGATTTATGGGGGATTTTCACTTATTAAAAAGAAATTGCAGTGATTTTTTTTCTTATTAAGAGCAAAGCTCAAGTCAAGGAGCTCTGGCGATTATAGTCTGATGCCTTCAAACTAAACTGAAAAAGCGTTTAATAATGCAAAAAAAAAAAAAAAAAAAAAAAAAAAAAAAAAAAAAAAAAAAAAAAAAAAAACTACTGAAATGGTGGAGTTCGGAGTTTGCAGTGGTGCCTGGTCTCGTCATTTTCATCAACTCAACAAATCAAAAACTGAATAAAAGCAAAGCCTAGAAGGAAAATAAAAGAGCGAAAATAAAACGCACAACACATTCAAGTGACTTACCATGTTATAATCGTCAATTTTGCTGATGGAACGAAGCATCAAGTTTACGTCAACTAAGGTGGGGTTGTTCTCTATGAAAACGTAAAAAAAAGTAAAATAAAAGTTGATTTTTATTTTCTAATCCCTAATAAAACAAACACAACAAATAAACAAAGAGATAAATAAATGGAGTGAACGCCAAATCATCATCACCATCATCTTTACTTGGTCTTTATGCTACTTTTCCTTGGCTATAATTGACTAGTACGAGGAACACCCCAAAAAGTGTTCTTTTTATCTATTTTTTTTCTGCGCCTGCGCCGTAGGTTGATGATAAGCCTGTGACTTAAAGTTGCCAAGCCCATTATTTCCATTTTTGTTTTTTATTTTTTAGTGCAGAGAGAGAAAAAAAATGTTGAAATGGTAAGAAAAATACCAGTACTACTCCTATATCGTATCTGTAAAGAGTACATACATTCATTTGGACATACGTGCATGTATATCTAGGCATTCATTACGTATATTGTATTGCTATGTAGGCATGTATGTGTCCATATATATATATATAATACATATATATATATATATTCTAACATCTATAGGATAGCGCAGCTCCATATATTACCTGCAATATAAATGAAAAAAAGGAAAAGATATGCAGTCATGTAAAATTATGTACTCTCAGAGGGAAGAAGGAACTGGCAAACATAGAATAATGAGCTATAAATATAAACACAAAGATAAACGCAATTGAGTGCTGAGACAAACAAAAATGAAAATGAAGGGAAAAAATAAAAATAAAAATAAAAACAAGTTCAAATAATTGCATCTGAAGAATGTAATTATTTATCTGATACGATTAAATGAAAAATCAAATCGTGAAATCAGAAATATTCAATTATAAAAACCCTGCTCATTTTATCTGTATGTATGTATGTGTATATATATATATATATATACTATATATATATATATATATATATATATATATATATATATATATATATTTAAGTCCAGTACAAAAGGGATTGACATGCAAAAGGGATTGACCTGTGGTATTAATTAACGTCAATACGTTATGCATAACGGGATGTATCCCTCTCCCTCTCTCTCTCTTGCAAGTGAGTGGCAATACACTGATGCAGATGAAAGATTAAATTTCTATCAATCACTTCATTAACTGAAACGTGTTCGTTGGTGATTCACTTTTTATAGTTGTTATCAATTATTATTTCATATTATTATTATTATTATTATTAATTATTATTATTATTTATTTTATTGTTATTATTATTATTATTATTTTTTTTTTTTTTTTTTTTTTTTTTTTTTTTTTTTTTGCGCTATCACAGTCCTCCAATTCGAATGGGTGGTATTTATAGTGTGGGGTTCCAGGTTGCATCCTGCCTCCTTAGGAGTCCATCACTTTTCTTACTATGTGCGCCGTTTCTAGGATCACACTCTTCTGCATGAGTCCTGGAGCTACTTCAGCCTCTAGTTTTTCTAGATTCCTTTTCAGGGATCTTGGGATCGTGCCTAGTGCTCCTATGATTATGGGTACGATTTCCACTGGCATATCCCATATCCTTCTTATTTCTATTTTCAGATCTTGATACTTATCCATTTTTTCCCTCTCTTTCTCTTCAATTTTGGTGTTCCATGGTATTGCGACATCAATGAGTGATACTTTCTTCTTGACTTTATCAATCAACGTCACGTCTGGTCTATTTGCACGTATCACCCTATCTGTTCTGATACCATAGTCCCAGAGGATCTTTGCCTGATCGTTTTCTATCACTCCCTCAGGTTGGTGCTCGTACCACTTATTACTGCAAGTTAGCTGATGTTTCTTGCACAGGCTCCAGTGGAGGGCTTTTGCCACTGAATCATGCCTCTTTTTGTACTGGTTCTGTGCAAGTGCCGGCCATTCGCTTGCTATATGGTTTATGGTTTCATTTTTCGTATTGCACTTCCTACATATGAGAGAGATGTTACTTCCGTCCTTCGTATTTTGAACATATCTGGTTCTTAAGGCCTGATCTTGTGCCGCTGTTATCATTCCTTCAGTTTCCTTCTTTAGCTCTCCCCTCTGTAGCCATTGCCATGTGTCATCGCTGGCTCGTTCTTTAGTCTGTCTCATATACTGTCCGTGCACTGGTTTGTTGTGCCAGTCCTCTGTTCTGTTTGTCTTTCTCCTGTCTCTGTATATTTCTGGGTCTTCGTCTACTTTTATCAGTCCTTCTTCCCATGCACCCTTGAGCCACTCGTCTTCACTTGTCTTCATATATTGCCCCAGTGCCCTGTTCTCGATGTTGACGCAGTCCTCTATGCTTAGTAGTCCTCTCCCTCCTTCCTTTCGTGTTATGTATAGTCTGTCCGTATTTGCTCTTGGGTGTAGTGCTTTGTGTATTGTCATGTTTCCTCGTTTTCTGGTCTATGCTGCGAAGTTCTGCCTTCGTCCATTCCACTATTCCTGTGCTGTATCTGATTACTGGCACTGCCCATGTGTTTATGGCTTTTATCATATTTCAGGCGTTGAGTTTTGACTTGAGTATCGCCTTGAGTCTCTGCATATATTCTTTCCTGATCGTGTCCTTCATCTCTTGGTGTTTTATATCCCCTCCTTCCATTATTCCCAGGTATTTGTATCCAGTCTCATCTATGTGTTTGATGTTGCTCCCATTTGGTAGCTTTATCCCTTCAGTTCTCGTTACTTTGCCTTTTTGTATGTTGACTAAGGCGCATTTTTCTATTCCAAACTCCATCCTGATGTCCCCAGATACAATCCTTACAGATTAGGGTATCTATTTCCTTGATGCTCTTACCATACAGCTTGATGTCGTCCATGAACATCAGATGGTTGATTCTGTTGCCTCTTTTCTTGAGTTGGTACCCAGCATACATCTTCTGTAGTACTTTTGTCATGGGAATCATGGCTACTACGAAGAGTAGTGGGGACAGTGAGTCGCCCTGGAAGATCCCTCTCCTGATATTAACCTCTGCTAGTCTTATTCCAGAGCTTGTAAGTATTGTATTCCACTAGCGCATTGCATTTTTGAGGAAGCTGATGGTGTTTTCCTCTGCCCCATATATTTTCTGGCATTCTATTAGCCATGTGTGTGGCATGTCGAAGGCTTTCTTATAGTCTATCCATGCCATGCTTAGGTTGGTTTTCCTTCTCCTACTGTTCTTCATTATTATTATTATTATTATTATTATTATTATTATTATTATTATTATTATTATTATTATTATTATTATTATTATTATTTTTATTATTATTATGTCAATGCTTCTTTATCATCATTCTAAAAGTGGATTATCATTGATGCTCAATATCTGAATAAGCATTGCTCAGAGAGGATTAATTTCAACTATTTAACTTTCAACTGCTGCTCGTTACACTTTATACAGCTTAGAGGCCAGCTTAGCCTTCGGGCAAGGAGCCGTGCCAGCTTAATCCAGAGCTGACAGCTTGAAGCAATTTCAGAGATAGTGTTATCTGGTCTTGCCAATCGTGGAGTGAAAATTTATCTTTCCTTTACTATCACGGTTTAGATTAATCCCGTTTCTGTGTCTCTAGATTCTTAGATCACTTCTGCAGGAGGCGAGTCTATTGCTTGTACCGTGTTTAGGCTTTGCATTCAAGGAAAACTGGGATCCTAAATATAATGATTTTGGCAAAGCGTTCCACTGATCTGACTAACGTGGCAGTTCAATCAAGTTTGTCATCTACTCTGACACTGAAAGACCTCCACCAGCCTTGCTATGCAGAGCAGAACCAAATATACAATATTACACCTGATAAGTCTTTGTGGAATTCAGCCAAATTTGCCAAAGTAGTAGCCATTTAGGTCTTTTGCTGTTGTCAAATCTAGCCGACCAGACTTTGTGGTGCTCACGTTACCCAACTTGAAAAGGAGGCCTCTCAGTCAGGCCAGTGATACTGCAGACGGAAAGCACGAGAACACAAAAGCAAAAGAAACCACAGGCGGTACTACTTGAATGGCCGAACTGCAATGCACGCAGTATTGCCTGAAAACACATACACACAAAGAAACAAAGAAAAAACTAATCAGAAAAAATCTTGCGCAAATGGGAACAAACCGACATCCCAATTCACTCCTTTGACTCCACTTCGACTCCTTGACCATTTACCCCAAAACTGCCGCTGGGCAAGACAAGGAAAACCAGAGGATTTAGGCTGAACTGAGACAAACTCAAATAGTTCCAGGGGAACACCAAGAAAACTCTCGAGAATGCAAAACCAAAATATGCGGTGGTGGGTTCATTCCACAAGAGCGAAGGGGACCGGAGGGGGCCACTGCATTTTTGAAAAGTCACTAAGACCCAAACCGAACGTCGACAAGGAACAGGACACGTTCGCCCAGGAGGTCTATAAATCATGTCCGCCACCGCTACAACCTCAGGCCGGGAGGAAAGCAGCAGACTGGTTCTTGTAGACCATTCCGAATCACATAAGGTCAAAGGACATGGCGCAGGTAGAAGTGACGTAACCTAGCTTGGCCTAAAGAAGAATTTCAGAAAGCTTCGAGTTAGGAGCATCTGAAGCTCTTGTCAGCGTCACAAACTCGCAAAAATTACTATGAAGTAAACGTTTTTAGACATGGACCTTGTATTCAGATTATATTTTTATCTATTTATTTAGAAAGTTGTAGGAATATTTTTTTTCTTTTTCAGTAACTGATCTATTCTTTCTGTATTTCCTATTAACCTCTGTTACGTCTTTCAAGTAAACATCATATTCGCTGGAACCTTGAATTTCAAGACAATGGCCCCTGTGGTGGGCTTGTTCCAGATGAATAGGGTTCATCGTCTGAATAATAATAATAATAATAATAATAATAATAATAATAATAATAATAATAATAATAATAATAATAATAATAATAACAACAAATCTTGTTTTTTATTATGGCAAGAAAAATGTACTTTTTTTATCGATCTATGATAAGCAAAATTGACTTTATTTTTTTTTTTATTGATCTATAAACATTATCTATACAATTGGATAAATATCACCTACTAAGTACACTGTTTGCTTCGTAAAGAAAGAAATCATAATATATTCACTCATGTAAACTGGTAAATAAAAAAATTAGCTTTAGGAAAAGCATTAATGTCCTACATTAAGTGATAGATGATAGAAATAAGGAAAAGGAAATAACATAAATAAAAAAACCCAATTCATAATGATATCATTACGTTTGGAAGTACTATATATATACGTACATATATATTTGCTAATAATAATAATAATAATAATAATAATAATAATAATAATAATAATAATAATAATAATAATAATAATAATAATAATAATAATCATAATAATAATAATAATATTTGAGGAAAGCAATTTCTATACCCTATAAAAAATAAAAAACCTCATCGAACAAAGCAGAACTCCAGCAAAACTGTGGAATTGAAAAGAAAAAAAATCAAGCAGGAAAGTAAACAAGAATGACCTCGAGGAGGCCCAGAGGAGAGAGACGAAATTGCCTCCTCACAGAGTCCAATACCTCTTTTAAACGTTCATTGTCTCGGCTTCTGTTGCCCGGTTAACAATTTATCGTGTTGCAGTGTGACTAGAACAAGCTGAATATAAATAAAAAGAACTGAAACTACATCGATTCTTGGCCTTTGTATTCCAAGAGCCAATGCTTTGGCAACTATAGTAGATTCACATCAACCGTGCATTTGATGTCTAAGCCAGTTCCTCACGACACTCCTGATTGGATGTTGATGACCAATCACACGGCTGGTAATTCTCAGTCCCTCTCGAGAGTTCACATAGGTAGGATGTATGTTCCACCTCTCCTAAGGGATACTTTTGAAAGACGTATCCCTTAGGAGAGGTGGAACATAGATCCTACCCACGTGAACTCTCTCGAGAGACTGAGAGTTTCCAGTCCTGTGATTGATTGGCTTATCAACAGCCAATTTGGAGCGGTTGATGTGAATCTACTATAGCAACGACTAGCAACAGATCCTGCAAGTCCGATGTAAGCGGTAATGGGTCCAGATATAGGGCTAGAGTGCCAAAAAGAGTGAGAGTGGATTTTTAACAGTTCTTGAAAATGAAGTATAATATGTCAGTTCCACAGATAAGTCCAGGTTGTAACTTCTACGACAAAAGTGTCTATTGTCTTCTGTTGGAATTAAAAAAGCTCAAGAAAAAAAGACACGCAAAATGAAAGAACAAAGAGAGAGAGAGAGAGAGAGAGAGAGAGAGAGAGAGAGAGAGAGTAATGATGTGAACGGAAGTATACTCCACATGAACAGTTACGAAGATATGAAGTATCCATTGAGAACAGATAACTGGCATTGTCTAGAGTCTCAAATCCCGTTTACACTAGGGAAAGGGTGCAAATACGTGCTCTTAAGCTGGCAGCATTCACCATCTTCACCATCAGTATCATCATCATCATCATCATCATCATCATTATTAACATCATCACCATGAGGTTTCATCTACGTCACTACTTTCAAAAAATAGTCTACGTCAAGATGCTTAAGAAAAAATACATTTCAACGTGCAATGGCATTCAAGTTATCGCAGACGAAATAATGAGATAAAAAGAAAGATAATTGAAAAAAGGATAAAGATGATTAAGAAAAATGAATAAAGATATAGACTACTAAAAAAAGAGAATACGATCCTTAATAAAAAAAGGGATTCAAACAAGAACAGGTATCAATCAAGTATTGAAGACTCTAAATGGGAGCTGGAGAAGGAATCATGAAAAAAAAAAAAATGTACAAAATTCAGGCAAAGTTTCCTGTCCTGTACAGGTAACGTTCATTTAACAGGCAGAACGCAAAGGCAATGGCAGACGTGAGGGGTCTTTTCTGATCAAAATTCGAAAATGAAACTAAAAGGACACTTTATTTTGTTTTTGCAAAGGAGAGACACGTAATTAAAATGTAAAAAAACCCCGTTTTTGAATGTACTGGATTTATGCTGACGAAAGACCACAGGGTCTTTGATTTTGATAATTTTTTTTAGATTAAAATTTGTTTTTATTTTTTCTATTTTTCCCTCGCAACTTCAGATAATATAATTGTTAAAGAAATAGAAATCCGGCTTTGAGAACGAATGAAACAAACATATAAAAGTTGACTATCATCAAACAAACAGAAAAATGACAAATCACCACAAAATAAGGACGAAGGAAAAAAAAAAAAACACATTTAAAGCATCTCTAGCAGTGACGAAAAAATAAAGCAGAGAAAGAAAAAAACGTGAGGAGGATATTTACATTATAATACACATAAAACATTCGATTCATTATCAAGGCCTCGAAGAAACATCAATATTTTTTCCCACAAAGTGAAAGACCAAAATGTGCCAATTTTTACAATTCTACAAAACCCAACCTAAAACTTCATCTAACTCTCATTACTTTAAAACTTCTTTCAAAGTCGAAATTTCTAACGAGGCCTCTGATAAATCTTCATCCAAAGACCAAAATAATAATGAGACGCAAAGGAAGTTTTTCCTTTTTTAAGAGTATGCTAATGTTATTTTACACCGAAGTCGACGCGTTAAGCCTACAGCTCAAGATTCATGTAAGAAATTATTAGTCTACTTCCCAAACGTGAGTTCTCACTGGAGTGAATTAAATCACGTCAACACGGATTACAAGAATGCATGAAATTCTACGCAAATCTCTAAACATCAGCATACAGGGGGAAGAGGATATGGTTCTACACAACACTGAAGAATAAAAACAATGCGATAATTACACAACACAGCAATATACCTTCACCTACTGATGAATCATACGTAAATACGGATTTGCATAAGGTAAGAGATAACTAACGACATAACAAAGTAAACACACAATCTACAGAAATATATACACGAATGCAAAATGCTTTTATATATGTAATTTTTTATTCGCTCAATCGTGACAGCATCCTACATCAGGTCAAAAATCTTCATGTCCCGTCTTACCATCTTCACATCGTCTATGGTTTGGATGCTGCGAAACATCATATTGATCATGACGATAGTTGGCTCGTCCACTGGAAGGGGAGAGGGAAATGGGGTGGGGGGTGGGGGAAGGGAAAGAGAGAGAGAGAGAGAGAGAGAGAGAAGCAGAGAGAGTTAAACATGTGTGCATCCATGGACAGTACATTTTGTTTATCATCTTCTAGTGATTGCCCTTTTCTCTGGCGAGTGCTGGAGGTCAGATCCAACCTCTCATCTCATTTCTATTTGATTACTTTTTATCATATTTTCTATTTGATTCCTTTTTATTATATCAATTTGCTGACTATCTTTTTTTTTTGGCAATCATTC
>NC_061107.1:85225438-85257938 GCF_015104395.2 Macrobrachium nipponense
GAATGGAATACAGAACTTATGCAAAAGGCCAAGCGCTGGGACCTATGAGGCCATTCAGCGCTGAAAGGGAAATTGCAAGAAAAGGAGGTTCGAGAGAAACAATTGTTAAGAGAGGGTGGAAAGCAAGATGGATGAAAGAGAATATGAATGGATCAGGAGAGGGTGGAAAGCAAGATGGATGAAAGAGAATATGAATGGATCAGGAGAGGTGGGAAAGCAAGATGGATGAAAGAGAATATGAATGGATTAGGAGAGGTGGAAAGCAAGATGGATGAAAGAGAATATGAATGGATCAGGAGAGGGTGGAAAGCAAGATGGATGAAAGAGAATATGAATGGATTAGGAGAGGTGGAAAGCAAGATGGATGAATGAGAATATGAATGGATTAGGAGAGGTGGAAAGCAAGATGGATGAAAGAGAATATGAATGGATCAGGAGAGGGTGGAAAGCAAGATGGATGAAAGAGAATATGAATGGATTAGGAAGTGGAAAGCAAGATGGATAATGAGAATATGAATGGATTAGGGAAGGTGGAAAGCAAGATGGATGAAAGAGATATGAATGGATTCAGGAGAGGGTGGAAAGCAAGATGGATGAAAGAGAATATGAATGGATTAGGAGAGGTGGAAAGCAAGATGGATGAATGAGAATCGAATGGCTTAGGAGAGGTGGAAAGCAAGATGGATGAAAGAGAATATGAATGGATCAGGAGAGGGTGGAAAGCAAGATGGATGAAAGAGAATATGAATGGATCAGGAGAGGTGGAAAGCAAGATGGATGAAAGAGAATATGAATGGATCAGGAGAGGTGGAAAGCAAGATGGATGAAAGAGAATATGAATGGATCAGGAGAGGGTGGAAAGCAAGTGGATGAAAGAGGAATATGAATGGATTAGGAGAGGTGAAAAGCAAGATGGATGAAAGAGATAGAATAGGATGGAGGAAGAGGTGGGAGAAAGCAAGGATGGATTGGGAAAGAAGAATATGAAATGGATAGGAGGAGGGTGGAAAGCAAGATGGATGAAAGAGAATATGAATGGATAGGAGAGGGTGGAAAGCAAGATGGATGAAAGAGAATTAATGGAATGGATCAAGGTATGAGGGTGGAAGGCAGGATGGAGAATGATAAAGGAGAATATGAATGGATTAGAGGTGAAAGCAAGATGGATGAAAGAGAATATGAATGGATCAGGAGAGGTGGAAAGCAAGATGGATGAAAGAGAATATGAATGGATTAGGAGAGGTGGAAAGCAAGATGGATGAAGAGATATTGAATGGATCAGGAGAGGTGGAAAGCAAGATGGATGAAGAGAAGTATGAATGGATTAGAGAGGTGGAAAGCAAGATGGATGGAAAGAAGAATATGAATGGATCAGGAGAGGTGGAAAAGCAAGATGGATGAAGAGAATATGAATGGATCAGGAGAGGTGGAAAGCAAATGATAAAGAGAATATGAATGGTCAGAGAATGGAGGGAAAGAAATGGATGAGAGAAATGAATGGATTAGAGAGGTGGAAAGCAAGATGGATGAAAGATTGAATATGAATGGATTAGGAGAGGTGGAAAGCAAGATGATGAAAGAGAATATGAATGGATCAGAGAGGTGGAAAGCAAGATGGATAAAGAAAGAATATAATGGATTCAAGAGAGGGTGGAGCAAGTGCTGAAAAGAGAATATGAATGGATTCAGGAGAGGTGGAAAGCAAGATGGATGAAGAGATATGAATGGAATCAGAGAGGGGGGTGCAAGATGGATGAAAATGAATATGGAAATAATTAGGAGAGGTGGAAACAATATGGATGAAAGAGAATAGAATGGAATCAGGATAGGTGGAAAGCAGTGGATGAAATAGGAATAAATTGGACTGGAAAAGCAATGATAAAGGTGAAAGGCAAGGATGGTTGGAAAGAGAATATGAAGGAATCAATGATGGTTGGTCAGGCAGATGGAATGGAAAGCAATAGATGGATTCGGAGAAGGGTGGGAAGCAAGAATGGATAAAGAAGAATATAATGGATTCAGGAGAGGTGGAAAGCAAGATGGATGAAAGAGAATATGAATGGATCAGGAGAGTGGAAAGCAAGATGGATGAAAGAGAATATGAATAGGATCAGGAGAGGTGGAAAGAAAGCTAATATGGTATGAAAGAAGAATATGAATGGATCATTGGAGAGGTGGAAAGCAAGATGGATGAAAGAGAATATGAATGGATCAGGAGAGGTGGAAAGCAAGATGGATGAAAGAGAATATGAATGGATTGGAGGTGGGGAAAGCAGGATAGGATGAAAATAAAGCTAATGAATGGATAGGAGAGGTGGAAAGCAAGATGGATAAAGATGGAATATGAATGGCTTAGGAGAGGTGGAAAGCAAGATGGATGAAAGAGAATATGAATGGATCAGGAGAGGTGGAAAGCAAGATGGATGAAAGAGAATATGAATGGATCAGGAGAGGTGGAAAGCAAGATGGATGAAAGAGAATATGAATGGCTCAGGAGAGTGGAAAGCAAGATGGTGAAAGAGAATATGGAATTTTATCAGGCAGGGTGGAAAGCAAGATCGGATGAAAGAGAATATGAATGGATTAGGAGAGGTGGGAAAGCAAGATGGATGAAATAGAAGGGAAAGGAGAATAATGAATAGGTATCAGGAGATGTGGAAAGCAAGATGGATGAAAGAGAATATGAATGGATTCAGGAGAGGTGGAAAGCAAGATGGATGAAAGAGAATATGAATGGATCGGAGAGGTGGAAAAGCAAGATGGATGAAAGATATGAAGGATTAGGAGAGGGTGGAAAGCAAGATGGATGAAGAAAGGTGAATGGATCAGGTAGAGGTGGAAAAGCAAGATTGGATGAAAGAGAATATGAATGGATTAGGAGAGGTGGAAAGCAAGATGGATGAAAGAGAATATGAATGGATCAGGAGAGGTGGAAAGCAAGATGGATGAAAGAGAATATAAACCAGAGAGGTGGAGCAGGATTGATTGAAAGAGAAATGGAAATGATCAAGAGAGGGTGGAAATGCAAAGAGGAATGAAAAGAGAATATGAATGGATAGGAGAGGTTGGAAAAGCAGATGGATAAAGGAGAATATGGAAATGAGGAGAGGTGGGAAAGCAAGATGGATGAAAGAGAATATGAATGGATCAGGAGAGGTGGTAAAGCAAGATGATAAAAGGATATGAAATGGATTAGAAGGTGGAAAGGCAAGATGGAATGAAAGAGAATATGAAAATGGAATTCAGGAGAGGTGGAAAGCAAGATGGATTGAAAGAGAATGAATGGATTAGGAGAGGTGGAAAGCAAGATGGATGAAAGAGAATTATGAATGGATCGGATAGGTTGGAGCAAGATGGAAATGCCCCCCCCCGAGAATATGAATGGAAAGAGGAGAGCAAAGCCAATGGGATGAAAGGAATAATGGATGGGGTCAGGAGAGTGGAAAGCAAGATGGATGAAAGAGAATATTGAATGGATCAGGAGAGGTGGAAAGCAAGATGGATTTGAAAGAAATAGGATGCAAGGAGAGGTGGAAAGCAAGATGGATGAAAGATGATATGAATGGATCAGGAGAGGTGGAAAGCAAGATGGATGAAAGAGAATATGAATGGATCAGGAGAAGGTGGGAAAGCAAAGAATGGATGGAAATAATTATGAAAAAGAGAGGTGGGGGAAAGCAAGATGGAATGGAAAGAGAAATATGGAATAGGGAGGAGAGGGTGGAAAGCAAGATGGATGAAAGAGAAATATAATGTCAAGGGAGAGGGTGGAAAGCGAGGATTATGGAAAGAGAAATAGAATGGAAATTAGGAGAGGTGGAAAGCAATGATGGTATGTAAAGAGAATATGAATGGATCAGGAGAGGGTGGAGCAGATGGAAAGAAACGAAGAATATTGGATGGATAGGAGAAGGGTGGGAGCAAGATGGAATGGAAAGAAGGAATCATGGAGTGATAGAAGGAGGTGTGGAAAGCAAGATGGATGAAAGATATGAATATGATGGAGAAGGGTGGAAAGCCAGAATGTATAAATAAAGAATATGAAATGAATGGCAGGAGAGGTGGAAAGGCAAGATGGATTTGAGAATATGAATGGATCAGGAGAGGGGGTGGAAAGCAGATGGATGAAAGAGAATATGAATGGATTAGGAGAGGTGGAAAGTAAGATGAATGAAAGAGAATATGAATGGATTAGGAGAGGTGGAAAGCAATATGGATGAAAGAGATATGAATTGGATCAGGAGAGGTGGAACGCAAGATGGATGAAGAGAATATGAATGGATCAGGAGAGGTGGAACGCAAAGATGGATTAAAGAGAATATGAATGGATCAGGAGAGGTGGAAAGCAAGATGGATGAAAGAGAATATGAATGGATTAGGAGAGGTGGAAAGCAAGATGGATGAAAGAGAATATGAATGGATCAGGAGAGGTGGAAAGCAAGATGGATGAAAGAGAATATGAATGGATCAGGAGAGGGTGGAAAGCAAGATGGATGAAAGAGAATATGAATGGATCAGGAGAGGTGGAAAGCAAGATGGATGAAAGAGAATATGAATGGATCAGGAGAGGGTGGAAAGCAAGATGGACTGAAAGAGAATATGAATGGAGGAGGAGTTGGAAAGCAAGATGGATTGAAAGAGAATATGAATGGGATCAGGAGAAGGTTGGAAGCAAGATGGATGAAAGAGAAAATATGAATGGATCAGGAGAGGTGGAAAGCAAGATGGATAAAGAAAGATATGAATGGATTAGGAGAGGGTGGAAAGCAAGATGGATGAAAGAGAATATGATGGATCAGGAGAGGGTGAAAGCACGATGGATGAAGAGAATATGAATGGATCAGGAGAGGGGTGGAAAGCAAGATGGATGAAAGAGAATATGAATGGATCAGGAGAGGTTGGAAAGCAAGATGGATGAAAGAGAATATGAATGGATCAGGAGAGGTGGAAAGCAAGATGGATGAAAGAGAATATGAATGGATTAGGAGAGGGTGGAAAGCAAGATGGATGAAAGAGAATATGAATGGATCAGGAGAGGGTGGAAAGCAAGATGGATGAAAGAGAAATATGAATGGATCGGAGAGGTGGAAAGCAAGATGGATTGAAAGAGAAATATGAATGGATCAGAGAGGTGGAAAGCAAGATGGATGAAAGAGAATATGAATGGATTAGGAGAGGTGGAAAGCAAGATGGATGAAAGAGAATATGAATGGATCAGGAGAGGGTGGAAAGCAAGATGGATGAAAGAGAATATGAATGGATCAGGAGAGGTGGAAAGCAAGATGGATGAAAGAGAATATGAATGGATCAGGAGAGGGTGGGAAAGCAAGATGGGATGAAAAAGAAATATAAAAGGATCAGGAGAGGGTGGAAAGCAAGATGGATGAAAGAGAATATGAATGGATCAGGAGGAGGTGGAAAGCAAGATGGATGAAAGAGAATATGAATGATCAGGAGAGGGTGGGAAAGCAAGATGGATGAAAAGAGAATATTGAATGGATCAGAGAGGTGGAAAGCAAGATGGATGAAAGAGAATATGATGGATTAGGAGAGGTGGAAAGCAGATGGATGAAAGAAGAAATATGAATGGATCAGGAGAGGGGTGGAAAGCAAAGATGGATGAAAGAGAATATGATGGATTAGGAGAGGTGGAAATGCAAGATGGATGAAAGAGTAATATGAATGGATCAGGAGAGGTGGAAAGCAAGATGGATTGAAAGAGAATATGAAATGGATCAGGAGAGGTGGAAAGCAAGATGGATGAAAGAGAATAAGAAATGGATCAGGAGAGGTGGAAAGCAAGGATGGATGAAAGAGAATTGAATGATCAGGAAAGAGGGGAAAGCAAGATGGATGAAAGAGAATATGAATGGATCATGAGAGGGTGGAAAGCAAGATGGATGAAAGAGAATATGAATGATCAGGAGAGGTGGAAAGCAAGATGGATAAAGAGAATATGAATGGATCAGAGAGGTGGTAAAGCAAGATGGATGAAAGAGAATATGAATGATCAGGGAGGGAAGGGTGGAAGCAAGTATGGATTGAAAGAGAATATGAATGGATCAGGAGAGGTGAAAGCAAGATGGATGAAAGAGAATATGAATGGATCAGGAGAGGGTGGAAAGCAAGATGGATGAAAGAGAATATGAATGGATCAGGAGAGGGTGGAAAGCAAGATGGATGAAAGAGAATATGAATGGATCAGGAGAGGGTGGAAAGCAAAGATGGATGAAAGAGAATATGAATGGATAGGAGAGGTGGAAAGCAAGATGGATGAAAGAGAATATGAATGAGGATTCGGGATAGGGTGGAAAGCAAGATGGATGAAAGAGAATATGAATGGATCAGGAGAGGGTGGAAAGCAAGATGGATGAAAGAGAATATGAATGGATCAGGAGAGGGTGGAAAGCAAGATGGATTGAAGAGAATATGAATGGATCAGAGAGGGTGGGCAAAGCAAGATGGATGAAAGAGAATATGAATGGATCAGGAGAGGTGGAAGCAAGATGGATGAAAGAGAATATGAATGGATCAGGAGAGGGTGGAAAGCAAGATGGATGAAAGAGAATATGAATGGATCAGGAGAGGGTGGAAAGCAAGATGGATGAAAGAGAATATGAATGGATCAGGAGAGGGTGGAAAGCAAGATGGATGAAAGAGAATATGAATGGATCAGGAGAGGGTGAAAGCAAGATGGATGGAAAGAGAATGGATGAATGGGATCAGGAGAGGTGGGAAAGCAAGATGGAATGAAAGAGAATATGAATGATTCAGGAGAAGGTGGAAAGCAAGATGGATGAAAGAGAATATGAATGGATCAGGAAGAGGTGGAAAGCAAGATGGAGAAAGAGAATATAATGGAATAAAGGAGAGGTGGGCAGGCCGGATGGATTAAGCGATATGAAATGTATCATAAAGAATTGGTGGGAAATAAAGGCAATATGGATGAGGCGAATAAAATGAAATGATTTAAGAAGTGTGGAGGCATGGAAATGAAATAGGAAAGGAGGGTGGAAAGGAAAAGCAGGATGGAAATGGAAAGAAAGAAATAATTGAAAGGATCAGGAATAAAGAAAGTGGAAAGAAAACAAGAATGGTGGATGGAAAGGAAAGAATATGGAAATGGAATAGGGAGTGGAAAGTAAGGTGTGGAGAAAGCAACGATGGATTAAAGAGAATATGAATGGAAGTATATAAAAAGGAATGAAAGTGTTGCAGCTAGGGGCCGAAGGGACGCTTTAAAGAACCTTAGTAACGCCTACTACAGCGTATCACAGGAGGTGCACTGATGGCACTAACCCCCCTACGGAAACCACCAAAACCATGTTTCGCGTGAGGAGAATTCCGTAAAAATTATTTCTGCCGCTGTCTTTTGAGAGGCACTGCAGCTGTGTCGCATTGTTCCCGAAGAGCAATTTTTCAAATATTCTCGTGTCCAAATATTGAGACAGAAGAAGAAGAAGAAGAAGAAGAAGAAGAAGAAGAAGAGGCGCTTGACGCAAATTATTTACCGCGGCGGGAAAAGACTAATAAGAACTCGCTGCAGAAGTTGGAGTGGTGCCCGATATATTACCGCGTTCCCATGCCAGCAGAAAAAAAAAAAAAAGGCTGGACCTCACAAACACTTGGAAAGAAACGTTTGGGTTGTCCAAAAAAATGATCAAAACTGTCTGGTTCGTCTTAGCTTTCAGTCGGAGTTCAGTTGTCTCTTCACTGTTGAGTTTTATTAAGCATCACTTTATCCTTGCAACTTCGCATCCATCTTTGAAAGTAACAAGTGTATACTTACCATAGCTAAATACGATAAAACACCAAGTGTTTATTGGTTGATATTCTCAGCGTTTTCCCTTATTATTATTCTTCAGAAGATGAACCCTATTCATATGGATCAAGCCCACGGTGCCCATTGACTTGAAATTCAAGTTCAACGGTGTGAGGAATAAAGGACCTCTGGATTTGAGAAGTTCAACACAGAGGAACGTTCACTACAAAGAGGTTATATCAGAAAATTGTGGAAGGAATGACTGGAGAGGAATGATATCACAAAAATAAGATATTACCGTTAAAAAAGGAAGTGGCAGAATTCAATGTTGAAAGAAGCAGAAAAAAAACGATGGAGGTTATTAATGTGTTACTTCGAATTTCATTGCCAGTGTCGAAGCGGGAGTTTTTTCTTTTACCAATAATACTACTTCTGCTGCTAATATTTTTTACATTAATACACTCATGTTCACAAGAACAGTAAACCAAAGTCTTTGAAAAGCCATTAATAACATCAGTAATTAAGCGAGCCTGCATAATTCCTTCGATTTCTTAATAAAAGATTTCATTTCTAGTCACCAAAATGAATATGGCATTCGAGTTTGCTCGCGTGGAATACTTGAAGGACACTACAGTTTTTAGAAAGTTATTTAATTTCGGAAAGATTCGTCTATTGAAAAGAAAACATGGCTCTCGCGCCGAATGAGCTTGTGTCGTTGAACTTCAATTTTTATTTTCGATAATGAACACTTGCTCAGTTGATTATCGGTTCACTGGTTACTGCGCATGCGTGAAAATGAACCGAAGTTCAAGTAAAGATAGACGGTACCGTGCATTATTTTAATTATTTTAATTTCTTCTTCTTCTTCCTTTTATGCTTAGAAGATCTACGACAGTTTCCGAGATCAGTGCTAAGAACTGGAAACACAAATGAACCCTGATGGTTAAAATAAGTTTCAGGCGCTTGTCAATGTACATAGGACATACGTAGGTCTAAAATGTATATGCCATGTTCATCTATATTCCGCTGTTTCTTTATGCGTTTGGTGAACACGTTTTTAGATATAATTTGAAGTTGAACACACTATATGTAATATATTAAATAAACACGGTATATATATTGTGCATAACGTATATAAACAGTGTCAATAGAAGTTCTTGAAAGATGCCGGTGGAGGACGAAACGGTAGAGCAACTCCAACGACTTTCTTCAATTTCCCTACGAAGCGAATCGCATATTCTAGCATCTGCATGAAGCAGAAGATTAAATGTGTATAAATAGTGTGCATGTACACTGGCATTCTTCATAGACACGAAAATAGATCACTGTAATTGGTTTATAAAAGTGATCAAACTCTTGACTGACTGACGCAAATAGTTACAAGTTACGGATGTCATGTTGTTGTCAACTACGTTAATTCGTAGATTTTGTTTATATGTTTTCATAGGCCCTTCATTCATTATTAGGACACTCATTTGGATTAATAATAACAATAATAATTATAATAATAATAAAATTGCATTACATGTTTAATTTGCATCAGCTTACGGTAAAACGTATCTTAAGCATATATAATCACTTAATCAGTTTGCTTACTTTTCCTCAAACTTTTCAGTTAATATAATAGCTTGTTACTTAAATCTTGACAGCATTTAAAACACTCCATATACGGGTCATGAGCTCATATATACACACACACACACACACCACACACACACACACATTATATATATATATATATATCTATATATATATGTAATATATTATATATATATACAAATAATACACACACAATATACTATATATATATAATATATATAAATATATAGTATACATGCATATACTATATATGATATATAAATAGACTAATATATATATACTATATATATACATACATACATACATATATACTATATATATATATATATATATATATATATATATATATATATATATATATCGAACTACAAATGTCCTTTAATATCTAATTCGCTCTACCTCGGAATTAATATATTTTCATATATGTTTAACCGAGGGGGAATTTATTAAGCGATAATAGAATTGGCGATCGACAGGCGCAAACCATCGACCTCTCAATTCCAGGACTGGCATTGAAGCCCCAGACCACCCCCAAAAGGTCCTGGAATTGAGAGGTCGATGGTTCGCGCCTGTCGATCGCCAATTCTATTATCGCTTAATAAATTCCCCCTCGGTTAAACATATATGAAAATATATATTGAAAATATATATTAATTCCGAGGTAGAGCGAATTAGATATTAAAGGACACAAGCAACATTTTCAGTCGGAGAGATTGTTGGGTTTACAAATAAAATAAATAAACTATATATATATATATTATATATATATATATATATAATACATATATATATATACATATATGTATATATGTATGTATATGTATTTACTCGGTACGCGAAACAATTTGAAGTTAATTAGTTCAATAATTTGGGTTCATTTTTTGCTTTATCTTTCAATAATGTACAACCAATCGAGCTCTACTCACGTAATCCCCATCTGTCCATTATCTTCTATATATTACTTTCTTCCAAATGTGTCCGTGTGTATGTTTATTGGTTTAGCAAGATACCTCATGAATGAGTGAGCGGTCCTTGATGGAATTAGAGTATTATATTCATGTACACCAGTACTCTGTTGGGGGAAATTGCCTTGCCCATTTTAGCAGATGCAGTCTTTCCTATTTTAACTGCCCCGGAGGTTGGGGGGTTAGTGACAGCCGTGCACTTCACTCTGTGCACTGTAGGCATTACTGACGGTTCTTTACAGCGTCCCTTCGGCCCTTAGCTGTAACCCCTTTCGTTCCTTATATTATCTTTCCCCTAGCTTACTTTTCAACCTCCCCTTAAAGTGGTTTCATAGTACAACTGTTTCGAGGTTTTCCTCCTGTAACACCTTTCAAACCTACCTACTCTCAATCTCCATTTCAGTGCTGAATGGCCTTATAGGTCACAGAGATTGGCATTTGGCCTAAGTTTTATATTTCAGTTCATGGCCCGAGAAAACGAGTCTAAGAGAGAGAGAGAGAGAGAGAGAGAGAGAGAGAGAGAGAGAGAGAGAAGGCTAACTGATAACTTCTCTTCCTGCATCACAAATCATACTAATTTTGACCTATTTTTGCCAGTTCCATAACGACAAACACTTCCTTCTTTCTGTCTGTCTGTCTATCCATCTTTCTATCAATGGATCTCTCTCTTTTTATATCTACGCTATTTTACCTAACTAACATTACAGAATAATAATTGATTATGTTAACGATCAGCCAACTGATAACTGGCCGAAGGACTAACGAAAATATCACACTTCTTTGTATCACCAAAACCGAATCCCCCCCCCCCCCCCCCCATGAAAGTTGCTTGATTATAACAGAGGCAAAGTTGTGATTGAGCTCCAGAAGATTTGCAATCAACCCCGGTCTAACTTGAACTGAGATAAGCTTGACCGGGATCAAAGGAAAGTTAGGTGCGGGTTTTTTTTTATTTTGCTTCTTTTAACGCGAGAACTAAAGTTTTTTTTTTTAAATAAAGTTTTGATAATGTAAAACTTCTTTTTATTTGTTTATTTATTTCTTTTAGGTGTAAGTCGACTGGATGGTTAAAAGAAATTCCTTAGCAAGATCAGGCATGATCTGCTGCAATATTTCAGGGTTGTGTATCCCATTTTATTCCCATGAAAGAATGCATATTATCAAGTCATTCAGACCACTGGTCAACTAGGTGGCATGGACACACAAATGACCTACATCTGGACTCACCTTACATGGAAATGATAAACAATGACTTTCCAAACGAGTTACATAAGGGATGCGACATCAATCTATTTCAGGGTTGGTCTGTAACCAAAATAAGAGCAATAGAACTTTACAACGACTAAAGTCAGAAACTTGCCATGAGAGCGTGATGTCTCTTCATCAAGTCTGAATGCCTCTGGCAGCGGAACTCATTATTACGTAAGGAGAATCGTGGAGGTTCTGACCCTCTTGACCAAATTAAAAAAAAAAATCCTGATTTGTCAGTGCGTTCGTAGTTGAATTGGGAACGAAATCGAAAAAGCTTTAGTGCCTTAGGTTTAAGAAGTTTAGATTTCACAGTTTGGTCAGTTACGAAACGGCCGGACTGAGATAATGTAGTGGTGTTTCTCAAAGTGAATGCTCTTTGGAGATAAATACGCCCGTTATGGGGCTTCTAAATAGAGTACTACAGCGAGGATAAGCACACTTTTCCACAGACTCAGCGCTGCGCCAACTCCTGCATTTGAAAAGAAAGAAAGAAAGAAAGAGATAGCAGGGGTAGCTGGAGACTAAATATGTTTGGAAGTTCACAGCGAGCTTAGCCCTCTCGATAAGTAGCCTGATAACAGGGCCCTCAGCATAATCCGCCTCCATTTCCTTCCCCATAACCCGCCATGAATCCCTACCATGACTCATTTTTTCCTTAGAAGTGGAATCCCGAGGAATCTCTGGCGTCCCTGAGTTCAATGAGATTACACACACACACACACAAACACTCACACACACACACACACACACAAAGGAACACGGGGGATTTTAGGGATGAGCACCATTTTTGGAAAAAAACCTTGGTGCTTTGTGCTTTTGTGAATGCGATCCCTCTGCTCTCTGCAAGCGCGCCTTTCATATAAGGGCACAAACAACGTCCTTTGCTTTAATTCCCTTTTACCTGCGTCAGCGAAATCCCTTTGGGGGATTAAGGGCATAATGATAGCTCATGGCTGTCATTCAATGAAGAGGTGAAAGTGTGTGTGCATGTATGTATGTATGTATGTGTATATAATGCCATTTTTTTATTATGGCTCAATTCTGATTCGTTCATATTGTTGACGTTTGTTCTATTCCTCGAAAAATAAGTGACTTTAAATTATGAAAAAAAAAAATCGCCAGAAATAAAATATAAGTGAAACGTGGTGGCATTCGTCCACTCTTTGGCATAATTTTGACAGAAAAAAATACAGTTACCATCAATAAACTGTGATAAGAGTCATATTCATTCATAATGCTTCGATAACTTCAATGACCCTATATAAAAATAACGAATGAACACCAAACTTACGTACGAACGCTACGCTTTTTCTGTCCACTTCAGCTCTCTGAAACGCAACCAAGAAGCTCCAGGCGCAGACAGCAGCAAACTGGGAGACCGAGACCACATTCGGGAGACATATTTAAATAACAGGACAAGAGATTCTCCGTTATTATGAGCAAGGCGTAAACCAGAGGATGAGAGAATCCACACGTCTTTGTCCGCCTGAGAGGGAGGAAGAGCACTGCAACAGCGTAATTAGGCAAAGCACGAGCGTCGTCATTTACGGCCAAATGACCTGGGACACACGACAAATACTTACGTTGTCCCCCTGCCGTAATTACGCGCCGCCATCGCCGCCAAGGGTCGAAAAACATACGAGTAAATCCGGGGCGACCATTTGCGTATAACGCATGGCGAATGTCGACGATATAACTCGGGAGCGAGGAATATCTTGTAAGCATTATTACGTAGGAGAGGTTAATAAAGGGCAAATATTATATATATATATATATATAATATATTATATTATATATATTATATATGTATATTATATTATATATATATATATATTAATACTATATATATATATATATATATATATATATATATATATATATATATATATATTTCAGTGCATGGCTAACAAAATCAATAAGGAATTTAGTAATTTTTCTGTAAGAGGGTGAAACTTGAGTCAGTTTTCTGAAGGAAGGTGAAACTTGTGTCAGTTTTCTGAAGGAAGGTGAAACTTAAGTCAGTTTTCTGAAGGAAGGTGAAACTTGTGTCAGTTTTCTGAAGGAAGGTGAAACTTGAGTCAGTTTTCTGAAGGAAGGTGAAACTTGTTTCAGTTTTCTGAAGGAAGGTGAAACTTGAGTCAGTTTTCTGAAGTAAGGTGAAACTTGTGTCAGTTTTCTGAAGGAAGGTGAAATTGTGTTTGAAAAGGTTTTCCCCCTGACGGAAGTTTTTGGAAAATTTTTGAAACTGTGTCAAAGTTTTCTGAAGGGGAAGGTTGAAACTTGAATGGAGTCATGTTTTTTTTTTCCCCTGAAAAGGAAAGGTTGGGAAACCTTTGTTGTGGGTCCCAGGGTTTTGGGTTTTTCTGAAGGAAAGGTTGAAAACTTGTGTCAGTTTTCCCTGAAGGAAGGGGAAACTTGAGTCATTTTTTTTCCCTGCAAAGGGAAGGTTGGAAACTTGTGAAACTTGTGTCAGTTTTGTCTGAGGGAAGGTTTGAAACTTGTGTCAGTTTTCTCTGAAGGAAGGAGAAACTTGTGTCAGTTTCTGAGGAGGTTAAACTTGTGTCAGGGTTTTCTGAAGGAAGGCGAAACTTGTGGTCAAATTTTCTTGAAGGAAGGTGAAACTTGTGTCAGTTTTTCTTGAAGGAAGGTGAACCTTGTGTCTTAATTCTGGAAAGGGAGGATGTGAAACTTGTGTCAAGTTTTCTTGAAGGAAGGGAGGTAACTTGTGTCATTTGTTTTCTGAAGGAAGGTGCAAAACTTGTGTTCAGTTTTCCTGAATGGAATGAAACTTGGTCAGTTGTCTGAAAGGGAAGGGGAAAACCTTGTGTCAGTTTTTCTGAAGGAAGGTGAAACTTGTGTCAGTTTTCTGAAGGAAGGTGAAACTTGTGTCATTTGTTTTCTGAAGGGAATGGTGAAACTTGTGTCAACTTTTTCTGAAGGAAAGGTTGAAACTTGTTGTCAGTTTTCTGAAGGAAGGCGCAACTTTGTAGTTTGTCTGAATGGAAGGTGAAACTTTGTGTCAGTTTTGTTCTGAAGGAAGGTGAAACTTGTGTCACTTTTCTGAAGGAAAGGTTTTAACTTGTCAAGTTGTCAGGTGAAAGGTTGAAACGTGGGTCAGTTTTCTGAAGGAAGGGAAACTTTGTGTCAAAGTTTTCTTTGAGAAGGTAAACTTGTGTCAGTTTTTCTGGAAAGGAAGGTGAAACTTCGTGTCAGTTTTCTGAGGAAGGGGAAACTTTTGTCATTTTTCTGAAGGAGGTGAAACTTGTGTCAAAGTTTTCTTGAAGAAGTGAAACTTGTCCAGTTGTCTGAGGGAAGGTGAAACTTGTGTCAGTTTTTCTGAAGGAAGGTGAAACTTGTGGTCTTTTTCTGAAAGGAAGGTTGAAACTTGTGTCAGCTTTTCTGAAGGAAGGTGAAACTTTGTCAGTTGTCCTGAAGGGAAAGGTGAAACTTGTGTCAAGTTTTCTGAGGAGGTGAAACTTGTGTCGTTTTTCTGAAGGGAAGGTGAAACTTGTGTCAGTTTTTTCTGAAGGGAAGGTGAAAAATTGAGTTTTCAAGGTTTTTTCTTTTGAGGGAAGTTGAAACTGGAGTCGGTTTTCTGATGGAAGGTGAAACTTAAGCGTGTCAGTTTTTTGTGCTACAACTCAAAATGAAAAAAAAAAGAAGCTAGAACATACGTCAGGGAGGTTTAATAGAAGGATATGGAGCTTTATATTTTTACATAACACGAAAATAAAGTAAGAAATGAAAAGGTCTATATGCAATGTCCTTCAGTTTCAATTATCCCATTCTTTTTATTTTATGATAATTTTTTATTTGTTAAATTACACTTAATTCATATTTCAAAAGTATGTTTTTGCAAATAATTTTGGGTCAGTTATAATTTTAATGACCGACAATTCTTTGATTCTGAGAGAAATATAAAAAAATCCTGATTCCTTGATAACATCAAATTGTTGAGAAATTGGAGAGAGAGAGAGAGAGAGAGAGAGAGAGAGAGATTTCCATTTACACCTTAGTGACCGGAAATTCTTTGATAATTCTGAGAGAGAAAAATATCTTGATTTCTTGAAAACGTCAGATTGTTGACAAATTGAAGAGAGAGAGAGAGAGGAGAGAGAGAGAGAGAGAGAGAGAGAGAGAGAGAGAGAGAGAGAATTGCCATTTACACCTTAGTGACCGGAAATTCTTTGATAACTCTGAAAAAAAAATCCTGATTTCTTCTAAACGTCAGATTGTAGACAAATTGGAGAGAGAGAGAGAGAGAGAGAGAGAGAGAGAGAGAGAGAGAGAGAGAGAGAGAGAGAGAGAGAGGTGGAATTTGCAGGCAAATTCTGAAACATTTGTATTCCTAACAGTTCCCCCGTCCAGCGTCAACGATATGCAAAGTGCATTAAACCGCATTTAGCTACGGCAAATAAAAGGACAGCCTCTTGTTCTGGGATGCTTCAGTCCTCACAAAGGGATGATGGGCTTTACGTGCAGACAGAATTTCTGTATCTATACCACTGGAGGATATTGAAGAAAAAAAAAACGAGAAGAGGTTGTGAAAAAAAGCATCTTAATTTGATACGAAAAGTCTTAGTCTTATCTCCTAGGAAGGTACTGTAAGGGCAGTTTCTCACAATCTCAAAAAATAAAAGGTGAAAAATTTTTCTTGATAAACGAACGAAGCAATTTTCCATCTGAGGCAATAGGCAAACTCTGTAGATAAGATGAAAATCGGGAGAGAAATTAGTTTCAGACTCTTGACATGGACGACAAATTCATCTCCCTAAAAGGTTACAGCAGTATACAATATTAATCCTAAGATGTCCAGAGATGGAATGTGGTATATCCAGGTTACCCAGAAAAAAAAAATATCTTACGGCTGACCTCGAACCTACACAGAAAAACAGATGAGTCTTGGAACCAAATGATGAGTCTACTTGACCACACACACACACACACCGCATTGCAGGTAAGGCACTCACCTTTTTTCTCTTCTACCTCTTCCTCCTCTTACCCAGCGACCCTATCTCCCCTTACCCTATCAAGTTCCTCCTCCTCCTCCTCCTCTTCCTCTTCTTCTTCCTTATGCTCATCCACTCTCTTACTCCCTCACCGAAACTGATTAATCTCTGGAAATGCAAGAGAACCAGCTATCCAACAGCCATCATCCTCCTCCTCCCTCCCTCACTACATCCACTCTCTAGGTATTCAAAGGCCTCGTCGCTCTTACTCTCCCCTTCCCCTCCCCCTCCCACCCCTTCCCCAATTTCCCTGTCCCTATGCCCCACTCCCTAGGGCCTTGTCCTGTACAGACTTCATAGGGCGTTGCCTGTGAGACATTAGAAGACGCATCATTTCCATCTGGATTTAAAGACGGCTTCCCATTTCCGATTCATGCCGTGACATTTCTCTCCTCCTCCTCCTCCTCCTCTTCTTTTTCTTTTTCTTTTTCTTTTTCTTCTTCTTCTTCTTCTTCTTCATTCGGAGTATGACGCCTTTTCACCTTCGGAGTCCATCTCATACAAAAGCTAAAAGACTAAGATATGAAGTTTTTTTTATTATTGTAGTATGTCCAGATGATTCTCATTTTTATCATTCACTGAGATTAACCAAGCCTCCATAGTGAACAATCCTGAGAATAAATAAAGAGAATAAGTAGAGAGAGAGAGAGAGAGAGAGAGAGAGAGAGAGAGAGAGAGAGAGAGAGAGAGAGAGAAGCATGGCCCACGTAACTCGAATTCAGGGGAGTGGCCACTCTCACCAGACAAGATAGGAGTAATTCTTTTTATTTCATTTTTATTTTTTAGCTGTCGCCCTCTTGATGTGAGAACCATGTACACTTACTGCATTCTATTTATGGGCTCGCGTAGAAAAAGGGCGGGAAAGATTAAAAAGGCAGCAAAGGCTAAAATAAAGGCTGTGGAAAAGGCTGAAGCAATGGCGTTTTCTTGTTTATGGAAGTAAATACCTATTTGCCTCTTCAGCCAATGAGGTTAAAGCTGCGTGAGGATAAATTGCTGTCTCGGTAAAAGCAAGGGATTCCCCTGACTGCCAAACAGAGATTTTTTATTCCCCTTCCAAGTTACGGTGGAAACACAGTTTTTCATTTTGTCGATTTAGCATTAATACTTGCAGAAAACTTAATGTAATTCGGAAAGTGAGTTTTAAGGTTGTTTAGAGAGATCATGAAATAAAAATGTAATAAAAAATGAAGTAAATATATATATATCTATAATATATAATATATATTATATATATATATATATATATTAATTTTTTTAAAAAAAATTTTTTTTGTATGTGCCATTGTGTGTGAACATGTTTAAAAAAAACGCATTAGTACAACATCAAAATCAGCCTCTCACTCTAATAACAGCTGCAAAAAAAAGAGACGTTAGTTGATTCTAATCAAATATAATATACTTAACTAGAAACCGTCAAAATCCCTAGATAATTCTGGTACATTACCTGCAATATACTCAGAAGACTGATTAGTACATGATAACAAAAAACATACATATATATGTGTATATATATATGTATATATATATATATATATATATATATATATATATAGGGATGTCAAAGTGATTATATTAAATCTTCAGCCCCCTTAGTATCTGCTGCTGGTAGACACACCTGTCTCCATAAGTTGAATATGTGAATAAAACATCCATTTGAAAGGAAGCCATGAAAAGAGGAAATTCACTTTAACTACAGGAGGAGTTGGTTCAACTTTCCTGACGTCATAAATCTAAATGTAATGCTATTTAATATTAGAGATTCCTGCAAATGGATGAAGATAATTAGGCAATATTTACGAAGTAATGGATTGGTATATGCAAACTTTATATAGATATATATATATATATATATATATATATATATATATATATATATATATATATATCATATATATATATAATATATAATATATATATATATATATATAGAAAAATACTAATCATACTATGAGTACAATTAAAATATAAGTAGATTCCGAAGAGGGACTTAAATATTATTTGTTAATGAATGCAGTACACTGATAAATCATGAAACATATTCTCAACATATAACTTAACTAACTCAAGCTTAGGAAGTGGCATTCACACAGATCCATGAATGTTACTATATATAACAGAAGTTAAGTTAGATTTCAATCCTCTACTGAATCTGTAAACAAGTTAGTTTATAATCTTCACTTATACTGAATCTACAAATATGTTAGTATATATTCCATAACTACACTGAATTTACAAATAGGTGTATACTCCACACCTACACTGAATCTGTAAATAAGTTAGGTTACACTCTAAAAACAATTTAGTATATACTCCAACCTACACTAAACCTGTAAATAAGTTAGATTACACTCTATAAGTAATTAAGTATATACTACATACCTACACTGAATCTACAAATAAGTTAATTTATATTCCATACCTACACTGAATTTACAAATAGGTTCATTTATACTCCACACCAGACTAAAATATTTTTAGTGTACTAAATTATATACACAAAATAATTTGGTATATACTCCATACTTACACTGAACTTGCATGTAAGTTAGTTTACACTCTACGAGTAATTTAGTACATACTCCATACCTACACTGAATCTACAAATAAGTTAAGTTTCCACTCCATACCTACACTGAATCTGTAAATAAGTTAGTTTACAGTCTACAAACAATTTCGTAAACACTCCAACCTACACTGAACCTGTAAATAAGTTAGCTTACAATCTAAATGTAATTTAGCATATACTCCACACCTACACTGAATCTACAAATAAGTTAAGTTTCCACTCCATACGAAGGACGATTTGAAAGACTCAATCGGGGCCTCACCTGTTCCGTTGACTCCTGACGGGCGAATGCGCTTGTCGTACCGTCCTGTCTGAAAAAGCTCATCTAGAATGTCCTTCTCCTTCTCCCGGTAATTCAGTTGTGCTTTTCCCTGTTTTCCGCCCCTGTTGGAGAAACGGAAGAAGAATGTCACTGACGGCTTAAAAAACGTGCATACACACATACATACATACATACCGGAGAAAAAATGACAAATCAATGAACATACATACATGCGGTGGCGGTGTGGTCTAAGGCTTCACTGTGTGTCCTGAATTTGTTGGTTCGATGGTTCGCACCCATGAGCCGACAAATTTCTTATCGACTAAAAATTTCCCCTTCGGTTAACATTTATGAAAATATATTAATTCCGAGGTAAAGCGAATTAGATATTAAAGGACATTAGTCGCTCGGTGTATGTATATGAATCACGGTAATGTGATATTACTTACATAAATATATTAGTATATGCATGCCTACAAACATACAAACAATTATACATCAATCTATCCGTTAATCACCTAAAACCCGTAACGAAGTCATTCCAAACTCCTTTGGTTTGCTCTGTGACAAAAGAGAATGATTTTCCTTTTAAATAAGAAAATATTCTTTTCTTATCTAAGCTATTCAAGGCGGCTAAACAAATCTTATGATTTCCCTTGTCGTTATCATAACCTTATAAACTGTTGTTGCGGTTATGTAAAATGTATTTACTTATTGATTTACTTTCAAAATTTCATTAGCCTTGTTAATCTTGTCGTTCAAGTCGTGAAAACTTGCTTAAACTATCATCAGTATTTTTTTTTTATTCAGTGATGATGCAAACGTGGCGTCTTTTCCCTATTCACTAATCATCTTCCACGCTATGTTGTTCTATTTACCATCTACTGACGAATACTGTTTCAGCCAGTAACTCAATGCTATCATCAGGAGTACACCAGTTCAAATACGAAACTGCAGTCATATATATATATATATATATATATATATATATATATATATATATATATATATATATATATATATATATATAGGCTAGACAGTTACCATTTAAAGATTATGAATAAACACTCATAAACAGTCAAAATTAATAGAATAAAATGTAATTTAGATCCAGACTTCAGAAGCTTAGTGGGAGATCACTTGGCTACATCGGATTAACCACATCCCTTCGTTAATTTTAACTCGGGTTTAATTACCGTTTTTAATCTTTAGTTACTGACTGTACTAGACTACAATTAGTGGGTGCTGTAGTCAGTTTCATTGCTGGACTTGATCTACATTTCCTGTAGGCTTGGAAACTCTAAACAGTTCGCAACAACCATTGGATTTCGACTCGGTTTTCGATGTATCGACAACGCTACTTACTTTGTTTAGTTTTTTTATCATTTTCATCGAAAATCCTATTTACAGACGGTACTGTATGACTCATCTTCTTATATGTTTTTTCCTTTTACCTTTTACATAAATAACATAGGCATTACATACAATTTTTATTTTATATAATACATATATTAAGTATACATATATATAAATAAATATATATACGTATATATATATATATATATAATATATATATATGTGTGTGTGTGTGTGTGTGTGTGTGTGTGTGTGTGTGTGTATGTATTTATTCCCATATTTGGATTTACCCTTACATAAAAGTGACCTGCCTAATTTTCAATGGAAGTTCAAATTATTAGTTCCGGGTGAGGTGATCTTAGTTTCAGTTTTCATCACAAACCAGGTGAGACTAGTTATATGGCTAATCTCTTTCCTTTTTTTTTAATTGTTAAGGATAAAAAAACAAAAGTTCAGTTATATTTTGATAAATTCAGTATCTGTTCTAGGAACTATTTTTTTTAGGTAGGCTTGGACAAAATATATCTTTCTGTAATTCTTATATATTATTATTAGGTTATGTTGCTTCTTTTAAATTAACTCCATATTCCTCGGAATCTTGAATTTGAAGTCAAAGGCCCTCGTGGGCTTGCTCAACATGAATAGGCCTCAGCTCTAATAATAATAATAATAATAATACGTGCCAATAGACCACACGTGACGTTAATTCAAAATCCAGAAGAAAGTATAACTCATTGATGTCGCAATACCATGGGACAGCCGGTTAGATGAGAAAGAAAGAGAGAAAAAAATTAATAAGTATCAAGACCTGAAAATATAAATAAGAAGAATATGGGATATGCTAGTGGAAATTGTACTCATAATCATAGGAACACTAGGCACGATCCCAAATTGTACTCATAATCATAGGAACACTAGGCACGATCTCAAGATCAGTGAAAAGGAACCTGGAAAAATTAGATGCCGAAGTAGCTCCAGGACTCATGCAGAAGAGTGTGCTACTAAAAACAGCGCGCGTAGTGGGAAGAGTGAGGGACTCCTAAGGAGGCAGGATGCAACCAGGAACCCCGTAACTATAAAAACCACCCAGTCGAATAGGATGACTGTGATGAACAAAAAAGGAAGAAAAAATAATAATAACAAAGCTGAAGAAACCGTGCTCATGAAATTACTTCTAGAACGACATCCTCTTGCAACCACAAGTCACAAAACTGTCTGAACAACAATTAGTAAATTAGTAAGTATTAGAGGAAAACGTGGCATTAAACAGATCCCAAGACCTCGCCTTTCCCCCACGTAGTTAGGGATTCTGGAAATTCCTCCTCGGTCATAAATATCACTCCCAAACTCTAAGTGCTAGAGAAAACAGCGCACTCAAATAACTTAAAGAGCTTCTTGCTGCCTTTTAGCACGTAGTGGATTATGAAAATCTCTCCAGGTCTTGAATGAAAATCAAGAGCGCAAACTCATAGTACCAGAGGACAGTTTGCCACCGGATAAGAAACGGCTTCTTTCAGTAAAGGTTTGCGTTCAGAAACTGTTCCTTTCAGTGACTGTTTCTTTCAGTAACCGTTCCTTTCAGTAACTGTTTCTTTCAGTAACCGTTTTCTTCAGGCAACCGTTTCGCGCAGAATCCTTTTTCAGTAACTGTTGTTTTCAGTAACCGTTCATTTCAGTAACTGTTTCTTTCAGTAACCGTTTCGTTCAGTAACCATTCTTTTTAGCAACTGTTTCGTTCATTAACCTTTCCTTTCAGTAACCATTCATTTCAGTAAACATTTCTTTCGGTAACTGTTTCGTTCAGAAACCGCTCCTTTCAGTAACCTTTCATTTTAGCACCCGTTTATTTCAGACACACGTTCTTTTCAGTAACCGCTTCCTTCAGTAATCGTTCCTTTCAGTAACCAGCTTCCTTCAGTAACCCTCCTTTCAGTAACCGCTTCCTTCAGTAACCCTTCCTTTCAGTAAACCGCTTCCTTCAGTAACCCTTCCTTTCAGTAACCGCTTCCTTCAGTAATCGTTCCTTTCAGTAACCGTTTCGTTCAGCAACCGTTCCTTTCAGTAACTGTTTCGTTCAGCAAACCGTTCCTTTCAGTAACCGTTTCGTTCAGCAAACCGTTCTTTCAGTAACCGTGTCGTTCAGCAACCGTCCTTTCAGTAAACTGTTTCGTTCAGCAACCAGTTCCTTTCAGTAACTGTTTCGTTCAGCAACCGTTCCTTTCAGTAAACAACTGTTTCGTTCAGCAAACCGTTCCTTTCAGTAAACTGTTTCGTTCAGCAACCGTTCCTTTCAGTAACTGTTTTTTTTCGTTCAGTAATCGTTCCTTTCAGTAACTGTTTCGTTCAGTAATCGTTCCTTTCAGTAACCGCTTCCTTCAGTAACCCTTCCTTCAGTAACCGCTTCCTTCAGGTAACCCTTCCTTTCAGTAACCGCTTCCTTCAGTAAACCTTCCTTTCAGTAACCGCTTCCTTCAGTAATCGTTCCTTTCAGTAACCGTTTCGTCAGCAAACCGTTCCTTTCAGTAACCGTTTCGTTCAGCAACCGTTCCTTTCAGTAACTGTTTCGTTCAGCAAACGTTCCTTTCAGTAACCGTTTCGTTCAGCAACCGTTCCTTTCAGTAACTGTTTCGTTTCTGTAACCGTGTATTTCAGTAACTGTTCCTTTCTGTAAAAGTTTCCTTCAGTATTTTCGGCTCGCTGTACAGGTCATGTAACAACCCTCCTCATCCCCCTCCTCCAATTCTAAACAGGTCATTCACTTTCCACTTTCTGATGATTCCCTGCACATCAAACACTCGTCCTCCCAAACACGTGCCAGACACACACACACTCTTCAGCTCCCCTTCACGCTGCTGCTGCTGCTGCTGTTGCTACTCCTTGTTTTGGGAAACAACCCTCTCTGCATCACTGTTCATTCGGAGGATTTACAGTCCACTTGCAAGTTATTGTCTGGCATGCTTCACTGTATTTTCTTTTATCTGTCTGTGTGCTTTTCCTTCCGTCATGTTTGGCTACTAAACATTCTTCTTCTAGGATTGATTCCAGTTACGTAGTTTTTGTGTTTCAATATATATCTCATTTAAGTTAGTTATAGTGGGACCAAATATAATATTTCAGAAAGATACAGCAGTTAACGCATGAATTGCAAAGTTTTCCCTTGATTAATTAACAGGAATATCAAATCCTCAACATACAATAAACATTTATATCCTTGAGTGCGAACATCTCTCTCTCTCTCTCTCTCTCACACACAATTCATTGCTGCAAACCATTATAGTCGGCTAACTAATAAGTATACTATTCCTTGAATAGATCAACAGACCCAATGGTATATGATGATATATTTCATAGAGAGAGAGAGAGAGAGAGAGAGAGAGAGAGAGAGAGAGAGAGAGAGAGAGAGAGAGGTACATCGTGCTTTCTTTTCTAATATATATGCAAATTGAAACTAGTTGCTCAGACTATGTCACGAAGCATATGAAACGATATCGCATATACTCAAGAAACGAACATTCTGTTACGACCTGAAGAGAACAGAGTAAGGCTTGAGCAAGTCTTAAATCTATTCGTATTTGAATGTTCACATCTGAAGAGCTTAAAAGATTAACATTCATCAGTGAAGGTGCCAAGTAAACATAGTTATGTAATGCTCAATAAAATTTGGGATTTCACTGTAATCAGCTGATGTCATTTTATAGATAAACATAGGACAATTTCTTTTTGAAGAATTCTTGATAATCATGAAAGATAAGATCATCAAGGTATATTGCACTCTCTCTCTCTCTCTCTCTCTCTCTCTCTCTCTCTCATATCATTACTAGACAAACACAGCAAAATCTTGATTTAATTAACATATATATAGATAATCAAACGTGATGATAATATTCTTATTGTAAAGCACCCTAAAGTACTCTCTCTCTCTCTCTCTAAAAATAATGTACCTGCTCCACTTCTCGTTAAATACGATGATTCACATCTATAAAATACTAGACTACGCTTTCTCCATTCTAAGGCATCTTTTAGCACAACGATTCTATTTTTTTCCCCACAGTATTCAGATCATCAGAGAGAGAGAGAGAGAGAGAGAGAGAGAGAGAGAGAGAGAGAGAGAGAGAGAATGTTCAGATAATCTAACATACGCATATTATCCTTTATGATTACCTACGAAAAATAAATTTAGGAGATACATTATACACTAGAGAGAGAGAGAGAGAGAGAGAGAGAGAGAGAGAGAGAGAGAATGTTAGGATAATCTACCATAAGCATATTATGCTTTATGATTAACTACGAAAAATAAATACAGGAGATACATTAAGCACGACAGAGAGAGAGAGAGAGAGAGAGAGAGAGAGAGAGAGAGAGAGCCGCTGGTCGTTCCACCAATTTAGACAAAAAGAAAAAGAGAAAACAATATTTTTGTTCGAAGAGCGCTCCCTTATCTGTAATTACACAAACGACTTCTAAAAAAAAATTCTGATGAAGCGCAGCACAATCATCTTCTCGTTTCCAATTCCTTGTTATTTTTTTTATTTTCTTTTATTTTATTTTATTCCCTTACGCGTAATTCGCCTTCCCTTCCTTCCTTATTCTTCCTTTCATCTGGAAGGACGAAGGTGCACACTGTATAAGGTGAGCACTAGGGTTTGGGGGTGGGGGGTGGGGGTGGGGGGTGGGGGGGTTGGGGGGGGGGGGGGCTGGTGAAAATATAAAGGGCAATAAATTTCAAGGGTTCCCGGTTCTGTTATTTAACAAGGGACTCTTTGAAGTGCAAATTCAGCAAGGCGGTAAGTGGAACAGGTGGATGAGAGAGAGAGAGAGAGAGAGAGACGAAAATGACAAGTCCCCATATATATATATATATATATATATATATATATATATATATATATATATATATATATATATATATATATATATATATAATATATATATATATCGAACTACAAATGTCCTTTAATATGTAATTCGCTCTAACCTCGGAATTAATATATTTTCATATATGCTTAACCGAGGGGGAATTTTATTAAGCGATAATAGAATTGGCGATCGACAGGCGCGAACCAGCGACCTCTCAATTACCAGGACTGGCAGTGAAGCCTTAAACCACCCCGACACCGCAAGAGATATATCTCTTGCGGTGTCGGGGCGGTTTAAGGCTTTACTGCCAGTCCTGGAATTGAGAGGTCGCTGGTTCGCGCCTGTCGATCGCCAATTCTATTATCGCTTAATAAATTCCCCCTCGGTTAAGCATATATGAAAATATATTACTTCCGAGGTAGAGCGAATTACATATTAAAGGACATTTGTAGTTCGATATATGTATATGAATCACGGTAATGTGATAGATTTATATATATATAATATATATATATATCTATATATATATATATAATATATACACGTATATAAAAACAACACCACTTATACTTGCACTTTCTTGATATTCCGAAGTAGCGCGGAGTTGGATATCAAAACGAAAAATTTGAATCTTCTTTTTTGTTTGTGTGTGTGCGTGTATGTATGTATGTATGTATGTCTATCCTATATATATATATATATATATATATATATATATATATATATATATATATATATATACCATACATATATATATGTATATTATATATATATATATATATATATATATATATATATATATATAGTATATAAAACACGAAAAGGATAATAGTAAAAGAGGAATATCAAGGAACCACGAAAGTACACACATGCACACACACACGCACACACAGATAAAGAATTTTATCCCATTCATATTAAGGTATCCCTTAAAATCCCTGATTACTCCTGAGAGAGAGAGAGAGAGAGAGAGAGAGAGAGAGAGGAGAGAGAGAGAGAGAGAGAGAGAGATGTTTAACATGATATTAAAGAAGGTGCCATTCGATAGAGGTAAGCCAAGTCAAGTTGGGGACACAGGGATACATTTGGTACCAATATGTACTTGATGGGGATGCACCCCAAGAGAGAGAGAGAGAGAGAGAGAGAGAGAGAGAGAGAGAGAGAGAGTCATTCCTCTATTAGTAGGATGCACTATACGAATAGGTAAAATTCAGAGACCCGATGAGAGAGAGAGAGAGAGAGAGAGAGAGACCTTACATACCTTACATCTTGTTCGGGTTGCCCCAGGTCCCTCAGTGTGAGGCACCTCTAATGTCTACCAGAGAGTTGTTAGTGCATCTTCCGGTATATTTTGCATCTTCCAATCTTGGATGATCTGGGATGCAGCTTAGATATTTGTCGAGCTTATTCTTAAACACATCTACGCTCACTCCTGATATATTCCTCAGATGAGCTGGCAACGCATTGAATAGACGCTGCATTGTCGATGCTGGTGCGTAGTGGATTAATGTCCTGTGTGCTTCCCTTATTTTTCCTGGTATAGTTTTGGGCACTATTAATCTACCTCTGCTTGCTCTTTCTGATATTTTTAGTTTCATGATGTTTTCGGCAATTCCTTCCATCTATTTCCATGCCTGAATTATCATGTAGCGTTCTCTTCTCCTTTCTAGACTATATAATTTTGAAAATTGTAGTATTTCCCATTAGTCAAGATCCTTAACTTCTATTCTAGCTGTAAAGGACCTTTGTACACTCTCTATTTGTGCAATATCCGATAGTGTAGGTACCATATCATATTGCAATATTCAAGTGGACTACGAACATACGTTTTATAAAGCATAATCATGTGTTCAGCTTTTCTTGTTTTGAAGTGCCGTAACAATATTCCCATTTTTGCTTTACATTTTGCCAATAGAATTGCTATTTGATCAATGCATAACATGTTCCTATTCAACATCATACCAAGGTCTTTTAACTGCTTCCTTATTTGTGATTGTCTCATTATTAGGTCCCCTGTATGCATATAGCTTTCCTTCTCTATCTCCATAATTTATTTATTCAAATTTATCAGAGTTAAATACCATCCTATTTACCTCTGCCCAATCATATACTTTGTTAAGGTCTCTTTGTAGTGCGTCTCTATCTTCATCACAAGTAATTTCTCTACTTATTCTTGTGTCATTTGCGAAACTAGTACTCACTACCGTGTCCTTAACATTACTGTCTATGTCTGCAATCATAATAACAAACTAATGCAGCTAACACCGTACCTTGTGGCACACCGGATATGGATATTACCTTAGCTTCATCCGATTTCTCATTGTTTGCAATAACTATCTGTTTTCTGTTGTGTAAAAATTCTTTTAACCATCTTCCTACTTGTCCACTATATTATGTTTTCTAATTTTCTTCGCTAATATATTATGATCTATCTCGTCAAAAGCTTTTGCAAAGTCTAGATAAACCACATCTGTTTCATTTCCGTTTTTCATATTTTTGTATGTGTTCTCACGGTGGACTAACAGTTGGGTTTGTGTACTTTTTCTGAGTACAAAACCATGTTGTCCTATATTAAAAAAAATATTTTTTTTATTAAATGTTTCATAATATCTTTCTTCATTACCCTTTCATACACTTTCATAATATGTTGATGTTAGACTCACAGGCCTATAATTACTTGCCTCTAGTCTTGATCCACTTTTGAAAGCAGGGGTAATATATGCTAATTTGTGCTCATCATAAATCTTGCCTGTATCTACACTTTGTCTTAATAATATTGCAAGTGGCTTTGCAATAGAATGAACTACTTTCTTTAACAAAATAGCAGGATCACCATCAGGCCCAGCTGCAGCTCCATTTTTAATTTCATTAATAGCCAGCACAATATCAGCTTCATTAATATCTGTCTGATAAATATTCACTATTTTCATCCTTATTTCTGTATCATTATCTTCATTATCAATTCTAGGGGTGAATTCTCTCTTAAATCTTTCTGCCAATATGTTGCATATTTTCTTTTTTCATTCGTTAATCTCCCTTCAATTCTTAGAGGGCCTATTTCTACTCTTCTTTTATTAATTTTTTTCGCATACGAGTACAATAGTTTGGGGCTTTTCTTCATATTTACTAAGGTTTTTTCTTCCGAGTCCCGTTTTTCATTTTCTTTTGATTGTATAATCTTTTGTTCTGCATTTTCTATCTTACTTTTTAGTTCCATCACTTTCCATGCATTTTTTTTTTTGCAAGACCTTTTTTCCACTTTCTGATTTTCTGGAACAAGACCCTTCTGTCTCTTGGTATGAATGACTGATGTTTACTTTTCTTCTTCGGTATATATTTATCCACCATTTTCTCTAATATTTTATATAATATCTCCGTATTTACCTTTATATCATCACTTACGAAAATGTTATCCCAATCTTTGTTTAATTCTTCATTTATTTCTTACCATTTTATATTTTTTAATGTAGAAATTGTATTTTCCATATCCTTCCCACTTTTTCATCTTTTGCTTATCTCTGTTTTCACTTGCTTTGGAATCTACTGTTAATTCTGTGATATTATGGTCTGAAATACTCGCATTATAAACTATTATTTCTTTAACAATATTCACCTCGTTCACAAATACTAGGTTTAAAGTATTTTCCTTTCTTGTTGGCAGGCGATTTATTTGTTGAATGTTGTATTCTAGTAACATATCTAATTGCTTTTCG
The DNA here is from genome assembly GCF_015104395.2 of Macrobrachium nipponense. Lineage (NCBI taxonomy): Eukaryota > Metazoa > Arthropoda > Malacostraca > Decapoda > Palaemonidae > Macrobrachium > Macrobrachium nipponense. Next base: position 85,254,782 of record NC_061107.1, read on the forward strand.
AATTGCATCTTATCTTCTGCACTACTATTACTCTCTTTTTTATATGTATTGGGAAGATGTACTAAACGAATAGGTAAAATTCAGAGACCCCGATGAGAGAGAGGGAGAGAGAGACGGGAAGTAAAACTAAGGGGGAAAAATGGTGATGAGAAAGAAATTGAAGGAAAGAGATAACAAACAAGAGGGGACACGAGTAGTGCAGAGAGAGAGAGAGAGAATGGAAGAGAGAGCGCGGAGAGAGATGAGAGAGAGAGCGAGAGAGAGAGAGAGAAGAGAGAGAGGGTGGAAAGATAAAAAGGAAAAGCCACGAGAAAAAGGGACACGAGAGAGAGAAAAAGGGACAAGAGAGAGAGGGGAGGGAAGGGAAGGAAACGGGAAAAGACTAAGGAATAAGATAATTAAAGAAGTGAAGGGACACAGAAGTCTCCAGTTACGGACTCCGTTCAACATCACAGGTCAATGACCTGAAATGACCTGGACGACAAGTGAAGGATTCAATCCGTTCGTCAGTGAAAAGGACAACAGACGCTGCTAGGCTTGATGAGGTCGGAAGAAAGCGAGAAAAGAGGCGAGTCAGACATGAAACTGGAGGACGAGGATACTGACGTGTGAGTCTCCAAAGAATTGCAGTTTATAGTAGTTGAACGGAACGAGTTGTTAGTGATCATTGCTGTCTTTATATAGAGATATATATATATAATTTTATATATATATATATATATATAATACATATATATATAAATATATATAATAAACTATGTACAAATGAATATAAATATATATATATATATATAATATATATATACATATATTATATACTATATATATATATATATATATATATATATATATATATATATATATATATATATATATATATATATAAACTGTATATGTAAGAATATATATATATATATTATATATATATATATATATATATATATATATATACACACACACACATATATATATTCAGTCAGGTTTCAGCAGTTCCATTCTACATTGTATGATGAATTGCCTTTAGATGAGTGTAAATAACCAGTATTTAAGATAAGACGCAATGCGTATCCATAAATTAATTCTCTTTATCTATTACAAAGATGCACTACCTGCGGTAAACACGGGAAGGGGGGGGGGTTAGAATAATGAGAGGGGTAGCCAGGGGGAGGCTGCTGGTTACACACTCTCACGCGTCCCCCGACTATTCCCTTACATTACTGTAATCTCTACGGCACTGAGGCACATTTATTCCTTTACATAATGCAGGGGTAGGGGGTGGGGGTGGGGAGGGGGTTAGAGACTTCCTGAGGAATGAATGACGCCTGCATAAACGGAAGAACGAATCTACGCGGAATGAAAAGGCCGCATTCCGACCTCTATACCACACCACCCATATACAACAGAGTCGATGAGACTGTGATGGAGGAGGGACGTCTCGGGACCCTTTGATCTGCATAACGTATTTCCATCTTCTTCTTCTTCTTCTTCTTCTTTTTTCTCCCGTCTCCATTGTTTGATATTGCGCATATTTGGCACATATGCCCGCGACGGATTGGGGCATTTAGCCTCTCCCGATTTTATATGCCCTCCGTGAGACGGGTTGAAAAGGAAAGTGGAGTGGAGTCTCCCGACGCACCCGCCATGACGTATGGGGGCGATTTCGGTCTGGAATGGGGCGGGATTCTCCGTCTATGGCCGTCGTGTTGGTGATTCGTTAGGGCGGTCTTTGTACTGATGGAATTCCAATCTGAGTTTCTTCCATCTCTTTACTCTCTTGTCTGCTTTTTTTTCAGATTTTATCCCAAGTGTTCTATCTCACTATGGCTCTTAGCCGGTTATCTATTGAACACTGCATCAAGGAATATGAGTTGTAAATCTACCTTTCGGTCATTTCATTATTTAAGTAAATAAGTATGGTTTTGACTTTTCATATAATCGTACTGCATGCTGCCAGATGTTGAATGATTAACCGAAAGGAACCGAAGAAGAAGAATAAGGGCTATAAAAATATATAAAGAAATAAATAAATGACCAGTTTATCTCTTCCATGTCAAACAGAATCCCCCATTAAGTTCAACAGAGAGAGAGAGAGAGAGAGAGAGAGAGAGAGAGAGAGAGAGAGAGAGAGAGAGAGAGAGAGTCTACCGCATAAATACGTTCCGTTTCATTTTTTTTCCGAAGAGGAAAAAATAAAATGGGAGCACTACGAGCGACCTGAACCATATTACCGCTGACATACCGGACGGATGAGGGCTATTATCCTTGGGTCACGGGTCAATGATTCCGAATACAGTAACTTAAGGGCGAGGCGAAGGGAAGGAGTTTCTTTAGATCCCGGGACGGAGAAGGACTCTTGAAGGGTCCTCAACTACTTTGTGCGCGGGAGGAACTTCTTTATAAAGCGTTATTTTCACGACGGGGAATGAATTGTGTGCAGGTACAAATAGAATTCGAAATCGTGCATCGATTTCCTTAATGTTTCAGACAAAAGCGTTGCAGTATCAGATATCTTGAGAGTACATTGCAAAGACCCGTCTGAAATATTAACAAAGACTCTTGGCTACAATGGGTCTATTCCAGCTCTAATAAATGTCCGAATTCGACAGGTATATGCATATATGACAAATAATATTTTTTTCTCCTTCTCGCGGTGAGCTAGGCAAAGTGACCTCGTTCTGATGCCGTGGAGGAAGGTTCGAATCCTACTGCAGGACGTGAGTATTACGTCAAATTCTTGCATTTGGATCTAAGGCCTTGAAGTGACAAACTTAAAAAAAAAAAAGGAAATGCGAAGAATTCAAGTTAGGAGGATGTTTTGGTTATTACAATTATACACCTCGAGGCATTTATGATTTAATTTACTTGTCTTACAATGGCTTATGCCTCTTTATCACGCCTGAGGGACTTCGAATGACTCAAGAATATAACTGCCTGATGTTAAAATTTACTGAAAATATTAAACGGATACGGCATACTTATTAACATTACCATTACGGCAATCTTAACCTTCTGAAATAAAAGGGCTATAAAATGTGGACCTGTCACACAAGTGAAATGAAATACTTCACACCATCGCAGAACAGTACTCGGCAATAGTCGAAATTTTTAACTAACAAAAGTCTTAAAAGTAACTATCAGCTCTCGAAAAAGGTTAATA
>NC_061107.1:85260438-85262938 GCF_015104395.2 Macrobrachium nipponense
AACAATCTTCCAGCGAAAGGCAAGAGGTTGGGGGTTAGGCAGGGAGGGGAAGGGGGGGGGGATGAACTCACACCCCTCCCCTGACAAAAACCCGCAACAGACTCCCGGAAACCGGCTTAGAATTTAAGCCCTCCCAGGGAAGAAGTTTCTCACGAAGCTAAAAGAAATATCTGCAGAAGTTGTATCCCGAAGGGCAGCGGTGGCGGCGACCATGGCCATCGCATCGCAGCCCCGCACAGCAGCAGCAGCAGCCCCCCTGGTTGCTGCCTGTGCTGTTCGTCACCAAAAAGCAAAAGTTCTGAAAGAATTTCTCGTTCCGCCTATTACTTACATGTTCACGCGAGGCTAAGTAACAGGAATGAAAATGATTTATGTCAATTCCACACACACCACACACACTACATATATAATTCAGATTCACACAGTTCAGTTATTATTATTAAGATTCGAACAAAGGAAGCCAGTGACTTAATACATTGCTGAAGTTTAAAAATATTCCAGCTTATCAATGATCCTTAGCTTATTACCAAAAGGTATCCCGTAAATTATACAAAAAAAGATAATATAATTCATGCAGAGCCAAAGCAGCAGCATTCTGTCCCCTGAGAAACCACAAGGCTCTGGGTTATGTCGTAATCAAGCTTAGTTTTCTACAGACACTGATAAAAAAAGCTACAGTCCTACAGTCAAAAGAAAATGGTTAGGTAATGTGTATATATATATATATATATATATATATATATATGTTATATATTATATATATATTATAATATATTATTAATATATAGATATATATATATATATATATATTAATAAATATAATCAGGAGTCCCAGGAAAACAGCAGTTTAAGAAGCATGCTTAATTTATATGAGAAACGTTTCATGTTGCTTCAACACATCATCAGTCTGCAATAATTAAAATTTTACCTGATAAATTACGAGTTAAAAGTACAAATTATTTCCATTAAAAAAAATCAGCTAAAAATAATTTAAAACTTTTAAAATAAAAACAAAACATGAGTAAGTGAGAAAGGCTACCTATTCAAGGTAAGGAAAAGAGCCAAGTGACCACAACAGTTTGTTCATGCCCAGACAACACTTAGGCCAGAGAGAGAGGAGACGAAGAGACATTTGAGTTTAAGCTTGTAGAGAGGTGCTTGATAAATAAAGGCTCAAGGGTCGTTAAGTAGGCTGTTTGTTTAGTAGTGCCTATTATTTGAAAAATGCTTTTTTTCCACATTAATTTTGCATTTGGATGCATGAGTCCTTTTATTTGTATAACTAAGACCTAGATGGTTATATAATAACGAACCTGCAACAGCCTTCGAGAGGATCCTACGTAATTACCAAGGCCTCTTGGGCATTGATATTTTTATTATGTAGGATCTCATGAAATCCTGAAGCTTGGTCCCTATAACTTAAGAAACCTCCAATTTTCTTAGGGTTCACAGGAATGAGGTTTAATTTCAAAAATCCTAGTTCGTTTTCAATAATTTGTTTAATCTTGGAACGTAAATTGTCGGAGTGAATAAAGGGAATTGGTGCATACAAAGTTAATTTTGGAACATTAAAGTTCAATGTAGGTTTGGAAACAAACCTGGCTAACATTTTGTTGATAATACTAAAAACTAAATTTCTTGGGAATGAGTTTTTAGTGAAATTCTCAAGTAAATATTCAATTTCATTATGAAAAGAGGCCCAATCTGAGGTATATCTAAGTGCTCTAAAAACAAGAATGGTGATTGCATTTATTTTAAAAGAATGGAAACATGAACTAAAAAAAATTGGTGTCTAAACCTGTAAAGGTATTGAACTTTAATGTTCCAAAATTAACTTTGTATGCACCAATTCCCTTTATTCACTCCGACAATTTACGTTCCAAGGTTAAACAAATTATTGAAAACGAACTAGGATTTTTGAAATTAAACCTCATTGCTGTGAACCCTAAGAAAATTGGAGGTTTCTTTAGTTATAGGAACAAGCTTCAGGATTTCATGAGATCCAACATAATATATAAATTTCAATGCCCAAGATGCCTTGGTAATTACGTTGGATCCTCTGGAAGGCTGTTGCAAGTTCATTATTATAGCCATCTAGGTCTTAGTTATATGACAGGGTCAAGAATATCCAATCCCGAATTTTCAAATATAAGGACTCATGCATCCAAATGCAAAATTAATGTGGAAAAAAGCATTTTTCAATAATAGGCACTACTAAACAAACAGCCTACTTAACGACCCTTGAACCTTTATTTATCAAGCACCTCTCTACAGGCATAAACTCAAATGTGTCTTCGACTCCTCTCTCTCTGGCCAAAGTGTTGTCTGGGCATGTACGAACTGTTGTGGTCACTTGGCTCTTTTCCTTACCTTGAATAGGTAGCCTTTCTCACTTACTCATGTTTTGTTTTTATTTTAAAGTTTTAAATTATTTTTAGCTGATTTTTTTATTGGTAATAATTTGTACTTTTAACTTATAAGTTATCATTTGTACTTTTAA
>NC_061107.1:85265438-85320438 GCF_015104395.2 Macrobrachium nipponense
TGACCTTTCTTATGAATATAGAAACTTTAGTTAAGAATACATTGACCTTTGTTAGGAATACAGTGACCTCTGCTAAGGATACAGACCTTAGTTAAGAATACGGTGACCTTTGCTAAGAATACAGAGACATTAGTTAAGAATACAGTGACCTTTGTTAAGAACACAGTGACCTTTCTTAAGAATACAGAGACTCAGTTAAGTATACAGTGACCTTTGTTAAGAATACTGCGACATCAATTAAGATATCAAGAATACACAGACCTTTGTTAAGAATACAGTGATCTTAATTAAGGATACAATGACCTTAGTTATGAATATAATGACCTTAATTAAAAATACAGCTATAATGACCTTAATTAAAAATACAGCTACCTTAGTTAAGAACACAGTGACTTCAGTTATGAAAAAAAAAGTTAAGAATACAGCCGCCTCAATGAACCATCAAAGCTTCCTTTGTTAAAGAGGAGACAAATCTCAGTATTACGGTATTCGATAAAACCTACAATGCTGAGCTCATCTGCATAAGGGCAAACTTCTCGTTTCTTAATAACAACCCAATTTCAGTCTGTTTGTCGTACAGACATATGAGATACTCCCAAAATTTGGAAAACAATTTTATTCGATGTCTTCGAAACTTGATGCAACGTAGAAGGGGCCGATCACGAGCTGCTTCGGTGTAAGTTAATAATAATAATAATAATAATAATAATAATAATAATAATAATAATAATAATAATAATAATAATAATAATAATTATTATTATTATTATTATTATTATTATTATTATTATTATTTTATTATATTATAACTGTTGTAAGAGCTCCACAATAATAAAAATGTTGCGAGTTCGTGTATAATTCAAAAACCCTTTACAAAGCTTTCGAACCCTTCCCTGAGTTCAACTTCAGTCCAAAAAGAATTTTTGGACTGAAGATGAACCCGGGGAAGGGTTCGAAAGTTTTATAAAAGGTTTTTAAATTATAAACAGATCATATATGAACTCGCAACACTTTTTGTCATTGCGGACCTCTTAGAACATTAAATATACTCTCACTATAGAGAGTTTTTCCCAGTAATAATAATAATAATAATAACTAAAATCCCAACAGTATCTGTAAGCTTTTAATATGTGATACAAGCTCTCCCAGGGATAGAGTCCTGACAATTACCCCGCCATGGAGGGAATTCCACACTTCCTGTTCTATTGCATGTGAGTTTGGCTGACTGACTGGTCTTTATCCATAAACCTCGCATGATCCTGCAGCCGAGTGTGGGATGGAAAGGAATTTAAAATCTGGGGCAAAGGTCAAGCCCTGGGACCTATGCGGTCATTCAGCACCGAAAGGGAATTTGCGAGTGAAAAGGTTTGAAAGGAGAGCCTCGCAGTTGCACTATGAAACAACTGTTACGAGAAGGTGGCAAGTAAGAAGGAAGGAGGAGACTATGAACGGAGGTATAGTCAAAGGAACGAAAGGGGTTGCAGGTAGGTCACGAGGGGACGCTGCAAATAACATTCAAGTAACGCCTACAGCGTACCGTGTGAGGTGCACTTATGGTAGTACCCCCATACGGGGTGCAAGAGAGAGCATCAAACTTGGGGATACCAGTATATGGCTGAAAGCACGTTGATTCGGTTACTTGGTGACAGGGTAATGTTTGCTGTGCAATAGTGCATTGAATATAAAAATATATAGTGTGGCGTTCTGGGTTGCACCCGGCCTCCTTAGGAATCCATCAGTTTTCTTACTATATGTGCGTTGTTTCTAGTAGCAAACTCTTCTACGTATCCTAATTATTATTATTATTATTATTATTATTATTATTATTATTATCCATATTCATATGGAACCTACCCACAGGGGCCATTCACTTGAAATTCAAGCTTCCAAAAACTATTATTGTGTTCATTTAAAAGAACCAACGGAAGGCAAATGGACAAGCAGAAAGAATAGATTTATTTGTTTTGTTTTTGTAAAGTAGAACACAAATTAACAAATCAATAAATATACAAAGGCCAAACGCACGAGCACTGTTACACGCGCGAGCACCCCATTTCACATTATGCAGTGACTGGAGACCATGAAGCCTGTCTAATTTGTGTGGGCAGACAGCATTCCTCCTCTCTTCTCAGTCGTTGCCTTGTAGGTCTTCAGGAAAATTAGCATCCCACATCCCCACCCCCGCCCCCCACCCCGAGAGGACCATTTCGCTAAGCTTCCTATTTTACATCTGACGGGGTGGATGTAATGAGAGATGGAAGCTGAAAGTTAGCTTGTAAAGATGTCGAGAGAGAGAGAGAGAGAGAGAGATGGAGGTCAATTAGAACTGGAGGAAGGAAAGATTGACGCTCAGACCTCGTAGTCAGGCAGGCACCACACGGAAACGGAGAACTACGCCCTCTGGCGGTAATGCCTTCGTCGAACGAGAACTCTTCCCCTGAAATAACCGATGGAAACTTTGTTCCCATCCGAGATTAACTCTTTGCAGCATCCTCAAAGCATTGGAGTTTGCCTATCCACTCGACAGAAGTTTGGCTGGGATGACTTGCCAGGCCGAGTTGATACAAGGGAAATTTTTATTTTTTTATTATTTTTTATTTTCTTGAACGTCGTTGCTACTCGGTTTCCTCTGCTTAGTGACTCAAGGTCTATTAGAATTTGTTTCTTGTGCAGCTTGTTTAATTTTCTTACGGATCTAATCATCTATTTATTTATTAATTTTGCAATTCATCTTTTTTTCTAATCAATGATCTCCTCTTTCTGTATTTCACATTACCTTCTGTCACTTTCGAATAAACACCATACTCGTTGGAGGTTTGAATTCCAAGTCAATGAAATGGCCCCTGTGGGATTGTTCCAATGAATAATTTTCATCTTCTGAATAATAATAATAATAATAATAATAATAATAATAATAATAATAATAATGTGTGGCGCCATGGCAGAGTGGTGTTAGGCCGTCAATTGACTGGTTAAGCAACATTGGGGCTGGTCAGTCGTTGGATGGGTGACCGCTCTCCTCGGCGTTGATTCCTTGGGAAAGGATCTTTACCATAATTTCCTCAGTCTACTCAGCTGTAAATGAGTACCTATTCCTGATGGGGTAGGGTCCAGCTATGGGTTAAATAGCAAAACTCAGCAATGATGGAAAGAAATGAAGGATTAAACGACAACAACGTAAATGGAACCTCTGGCAACAGAGGAGCTTCGTCTGGCAGCCAGGTATTCAGCCCAATTGAAGGGGAAGACGGTCAGGTACTTGGAGGTCGTCATCCAGCAACTGACCACCACAACGACAGTAACCAACAACCAGAGACTGGAGCTACAGAAGCAAACCAGAGACTGGAGCTACAGAAGCAAACCAGAGGAAGAAATGGAGAAGAGAAGAAAATAAGGAAATATGGAGATGCTACATCAGAAGCAACCCGATGGAGAGAGGATATAGAAGAAGGTTGGTCAACATCTGGAATGAGAGGAATAACACCCCCCAAACAGAGCAGAGGCTGGCAGACCAAGTAAGGAACATAAAGAAAAAGAACTGGCTCTCCCCAACAGAAAGAGAGGAATTGGAAAGGGAAATGACACACGGCAACGAATTACAAGAAGACGAACTGAGAGACGATGCTACAGAAGACGACAGGGATGATGAGGTATCAAACAACGACAGACGAAGAAACACCGACGAAGTAATAGACAGGATGGAATGGGTAGAAAAGAAATTAAGGGAGAAAACAAGTGAGGTCAATGAAATAATGAGACTAATACACACCACCAATATCACAGAAACAAATAACTTGACATATGCAGGAGCAAGATTAGTAGCAGAACTGATGGGGATACGAACACCAACACCACCAACACAACTGACCCAACAGAAACCAAAACAGCAACTGCCTTGGAAAAGGCGCCTGGAAAAGCAAAGCATGGTGATGAGATCGGACTTCAGTAAACTGAAAGAGATGGCAGAAAAAAGGCTAAGAAGCAAGAAAACAAGGGAGGAACTGAACGAGAAATACAAAGTACAGGAGAGGGGACTAAACAACACAATAGAAGATGTAAAACAGAGGCTTAAGGCCAAAGCACATAAGATCCAACGGTACATGAACAGGAATAAGGGATACCAACCAGAAAAGATTATACAGCCAACTAAGAGGGGAAGACAACCACCAAGAAATTCCTGAAGCTGAACCAAGTAAGAAACTCTGGGAAAACATCTGGAGCAATCCGGTATCATACAACAAACATGCAACATGGCTCCAGGAAGTCAAGGCTGAAGAAACAGGGAGAATAAAACAAAGATTAACTGACATCACGACAGACACAGTCAGACACCTACTAAAGAAAATGCCCCAGGTCCCAATGAAGTCCATGGATACTGGCTCAAATACTTCAAGGCCCTACACCCAAGAATAGCAGAACAACTCCAGCATTGTATCACAAATCACCATGTGCCCAAATGGATGACCACAGTAAGAACATCCTTAGTCCAGAAAGACAAGAATAAGGGATATATAGCCAGTAACTACAGGCCTATCACCTGCCTACTAATAATGTGGAAGTTACTAACAGGTATCATCAGCGAAAGGCTATACAACTACCTAGAGGATACAAACACCATCCCCCACCAACAGAAAGGCTGCAGAAGGAAATGTAGGGGCACAAAAGACCAGCTCCTGATACACAAAATGGTAATGAAGAACAGTAAGAGAAGGAAAACCAACCTAAGCATGGCTTGGATAGACTATAAGAAAGCCTTCGACATGGTTCCACATACATGGCTAATAGAATGCCTGAAAATATATGGGGCACAGGAAAACACCATCAGCTTCCTCAAAAATACAATGCGCAACTGGAATACAATACTTACAAGCTCTGGAATAAGACTAGCAGAGAGGGATCTTCCAGGGCGACTCACTGTCCCCACTACTCTTCGTAGTAACCATAATTCCCATGACAAAAGTACTGCAGAAGATGGATGCTGGGTACCAACTCAAGAAAAGAGGCAACAGAATTAACCATCTGATGTTCATGGACAACATCAAGCTGTATGGTAAGAGCATCAAGGCAATAGATACCCTAATCCAGACTGTAAGGATTGTATATGGGGACATCAGGATGGAGTTTGGAATAGAAAAATGCCCCTTAGTCAACATAAAAAAGGGCAAAGTAACAAGGACTGAAGGGATAAAGCTACCAGATGGGAACAACATCAAACACATAGATGAGTCGGGATACAAATACCTGGGAATAATGGAAGGAGGGGATATAAGACATCAAGAGATGAAGGACACGATCAGGAAAGAATATATGCAGAGACTCAAGGCGATACTCAAGTCAAAACTCAACGCCGGAAATATGATGAAAGCCATAAACACATGGGCAGTGCCAGTAATCAGATACAGCACAGGAATAGTGGAATGGACGAAGGCAGAACTTCACAGCATAGACCAGAAAACGAGGAAACATATGACAATACACAAAGCACTACACCCAAGAGCAAACACGGACAGACTATACATAACACGAAAGGAAGGAGGGAGGGGACTACTAAGCATAAAGGACTGCGTCAACATCGAGAACAGAGCACTGGGGCAATATATGAAGGCCAGTGAAGATGAGTGGCTCAAGAGTGCATGGGAAGAAGGACTGATAAAAGTAGTCGAAGACCCAGAAATATACAGAGACAGGAGAATGACAAGCAGAACAGAGGAATGGCATAACAAACCAATGCATGGACAATACATGAGACAGACTAAAGAACTAGCCAGCGATGACACGTGGCAATGGCTACTGAGGGGAGAGCTCAAGAAGGAAACTGAAGGAATGATAACAGTGGCACAAGATCAGGCCCTAAGAACCAATTATGTCCAAAGAACGATAGATGGAAATAACATCTCTCCCATATGTACGAAGTGCAATACGAAAAATGAAACCATAAACCACATAGCAAGCGAATGTCCTGCACTTGCACAGAACTAGTACAAAAAGAGGCATGATTCAGTAGCAAAAGCCCTCCACTGGAGCCTGTGCAAGAAACATCAGCTACCTTGCAGTAATAAGTGGTACGAGCACCAACCTGAAGGAGTGATAGAAAATGATCAGGCAAAGATCCTCTGGGACCATGGTATAAGAACAGATAGGGTGATATGTGTAAATAGACCAGACGTGACATTGATTGACAAAGTCAAAAAGAAAGTATCACTCATTGATGTCGCAATACCATGGGACACCAGAGTTGAAGAGAAAGAAAGGGAAAAAATGGATAAGTATCAAGACCTGAAAATAGAAATAAGAAGGATATGGGATATGCCAGTGGAAATTGTACCAATAATCATAGGAACACTAGGCACAATCCCAAGATCCTTGAAAAGGAATCTGGAAAAACTAGAGGCTGAAGTAGCTCCAGGACTCATGCAGAAGAGTGTGATCCTAGAAACGGCGCACATAGTAAGAAAAGTGATGGACTCCTAAGGAGGCAGGATGCAACCCGGAACCCCACACTATAAATACCACCCAGTCGAATTAGAGGGCTGTGATAGACCAAAAAAAAAAAAATAATAATAATAATAAGTGGTACAAACACCAATCTGAGGTAGTGATAGAAAACGGTCAGGCAAAGATCCTCTAGGATTGCTATAGACCAGACGTGACGTCGATCAACAAAATCCAGAATAAATTATCACTCATTGATGTCTTAATACCATGGGACACCAGAGTAGATAAGAAAGAAAGAGAAAAAAATGGATAAGTATCAAGACCTGACAACAGAAATAAGGATGTGGGGTATGCCACTGGAAATTATAACCATAATCATAGGGACACTAAGCACGAAACCAAGATCCCTGAAAAGGAACCGGGAAAAACAAGATGCCGAAGAAGCTCCAGAACTCATGCAGAAGAGTGTACTACTAGAAACAGTGCACATATTGAGAAAAGTGATGGACTCCTACGGAGGCAGGATGCAACCCGGAACCCTTCACTATAATAATAATAATAATAATAATAATAATAATAATAATAATAATAATAATAATAATAATAATAATAGAGGAAAAGAAAATATTCCATCACAATGAAGTCTATCAGTCGCTCTCGTTTAGTTTGTTTGAATTCGTTATAGTCTCTGTAGGTTGGGCAGATTTCAAAGGGTGCACATCAGACCTCTCACATCTTTCAACACTTTCCCCACACGTTCCTTGACCCTCTATAGATATTGGAAAACGCACGCACAAACTAAAAGCAAAATATATACCGAATATTAACTAAAATAAAACAAAATATATATAGAACAGAAACTAAAATAAAATAAAATATATACGGAATAAAATAAAATAAACATAATAAAATAAAATAAATACAGAACAAAATAAAATAAAATAAAATACAGAATAAAATAAAATCAAACAGAATAGCTTAAAATAGCTGCCGAAAGAAACGACGGCGGTCGTTAGGTCTCGCAACTCGTTTTACTTTGCTGATGGATGGGGTTGATTGGGGGGGGGGGGGGGGGGGATTGGGGAAAGTCCGCATGCACGCAAACGCCGAAAATTTATTATTCTATATCTTGCGATAAGGAGTTCCCAATCGCGTGATTCGTCTGATCATTTTTACAGATTTCTGAGAAGGATTCACGACGTGGAACGGCTGGTCGCGGATTGATTGATTGTGTTTTTTTTGCTCTGCCGGCGGAAACCGAAACGGATTATAAATGAAACAGAAAGAACGCAGCGGGGCGAAAGGAATTTTGGCATCACGAAAAAACTTGCGCAGTATGAACGTAAATATATAATATTAGTGCGCAGTTGCACTTCGTTGTTCTTCCACGCTTCTGTATACTCCTATGAGTCTGTGCGCGTAGACCAACATAGGGCAGCGTAAGTATGAATACATATATACATACATATACATAGGCGCACACACACACACACACACACACACACACATATATATATAATATATATATATATATATATATATATATATATATATATAATATATATGTGTGTGTGTGTGTGTGTGTGTGTGTGTCCTGAGTGCGCGTGTAAACCAGGAAGGAATGGAAATCTCTCATCATGCTATAATACTAAAACTGTTCTTAGCAACATTTCAGGAAAGTGCAATTCAACTTGCCAACCTTGCAACAGCAGGAATTAATTACATTTGTTGCTAATGATCTTGCCACAAAGTTATACAATTCCAAATATCTTTGAGCTACGCGTTCTGTATTATTTTTCTCTGTGACGCGGAAAAAAAAAACTGTCATGGTCAGCGAAAATTATGTTTTAAATATTTACAGTATTTCAGTCGTGATAAAAGATGAGTAATGAGTTGTATTTTTTATACTAATAAAAGCCAAGTTTTTGGAGACGACAAAACCAAGAAAAGCTGGAAAATAAATAAATGACGATTATTGTTATACTTACTTTTTTCACTTTATCCTGCTTACTTCTTTTTCACTTTATCCATCCGCCATAATACCGATCAATGAATATTCGTTTTTAGTCTTTTAAGCAGCCTCAAGTGTTCTACTGAATCTTCCGTATCCGGACCAATGGTAATACGGATACGGGAGTTTCGGATACCGTCGGACATTTCAGTGGATCCTTTTAACCTTTATTCCAGTCATCAATGGGCAAACAGGAATGTGAATTCGTCTGCTAAATACTAATTTGACCTTTTCATAAGCGCGGATATGCATACGTACATACATACATACATTTATATATAAGTATGTGTATGAGTGAATGTGGAATATGCAAATTCATACGTGCAGAACTTTTTGCGCGCAAATACGAACCCGAAATTCACCACCGCCGAATCTGACCGAGAGAGGTGACTGAAAGGAATATGAATATTTCATGTATAAGAATCGCCTCTCCCCCAACCCCCCTTCTCAAGTCGGCGAAGTGAAATGTTGGCGGATGTTGGAGGGAGCGGAGGAGAGGGAAGAAAATCGCGTGAAAGACACCTCTCTCCATCACAGGTAAAAAAAACTCTCCCCCACAGAAAAAAAAAACTCCATCACAGGTCGAAAAAACTCACCATCACAGGTCAAAAAACTCTCCATCACAGGTAAAAAAAACTCTCCATAATAGGCAAAAAAGAAAACTTTCTATCACAGGTCAAAAAACTCTCCATAACAGGTAAAAAACTTTGCATCACAGGTAAAAAAAACTCTCCATCACAGGTAAAAAAAAAAACTTTCCATCACAGGTCAATTAAAAACCTCCATCACAGGGAGTAAAAAAAAACTCTCCATCACAGCTAAAAAAAAACTCCATCACAGATAAAAAAAAATCCATCTCAGGTAAAAAAAAACTCCATCACAGATAAAAAAAAATCCATCTCAGGTAAAAAAAAAACTGTAAAAAAAAACTCCATCACAGATAAAACATTTAAAACTCTCCATCAATAAAAAAAAAACTCCATCACAGGTAAAAAAAAAAAAAACTTTCCATCACAGGTCAAAAACTCTCCATCACAGGTCTAAAAAAAAACTCTCCATCACAGGTAAAAAAAAAAAAAAAAAACTCCATCCGATGTAAAAAACAAAAACTCTCCATCACAGATAAAAAAAAATCCATCACAGGTAAAAAAAAAAAAAACTCCATCACAGGTAAAAAAAAAAACTCCATCACAGATAAAAAAATCTCCATCAATAAAAAAAACTCTCCATCACGTGTCAAGAAAACCTCTACAGGTTTAAAAAAAAATCGGTAAAAAAAAACTCCATCACAGGTAAACAAATAAAAAAAAACTCTCCATCACTTGTCAAAAAAATTCGTCGCGCAAAGTTCTTCGGCAATTTCTCTGGCTGCGGTCTTAGATTATACCTGAACAAAACAACGTAATAATGTCCTGTCATTGGCGGACGATTACAAAATATAGGGGCGAAAGTATTGCAGAGGATAGAAACATACACGGACCTTTTCTGAAGATCTAACGTTCTTTTTTTCTGGATCTGCTGCAATCCATTGCAATTCTAGCCAGACTCCTACTGTCTGCCGTAAGTTCCATTAATATTCAAAGGAGCTTCTGTACCAAAGGCACCTGACATGCACTGACTAGACGGTCTCCCGTTCAAGAACGGATCAAACTCGAACGTTGTTTGCGAGGTTACGGCGACAAATAGACATATTTTGTACATTCATAAAAAACGGGAGAAAAGACAGGTAATAAAGGCGACATCGCAAGAGAAAACAATTAAGTTTGCCCTGGAAGAATAGGAGTTATTAAAGATGGCATACGAAAAAAAGGAAGTATTCTATTTTGTCTATGAGCGAGAGTTGCGCCATCAAACACTGGCCTTCCGATTCTTTGCGAGTCTTGTAAGGGGGTGAGGGTGCTGTCCCCATACCCTTATAAACCCTGCCTGCTGCGGCCTGCCAAATCGTCTCACCACCAGGTACTTAGCAGAGAGTTCCCATCCGCCGGTTTTCTCCCGCGACTCGAATCTTAGATCCCCTTCTTTGGTAGGCGAAGGTGCTACCGATTACACCACGAAGACCATTATTCTTTATGGGATTAGCCAACTGGATATAAACTTCATTAAATAAGAAATAGGCCCGTAGCTAGTTAGGTAGAGTGTCAGTGCACCTCACGCTGTAAGCATTAATGAAGCCTCTTTACAGCGTCCCTTCGGCAACCTAGATGCAACCCCTTCTATTCCTTTGACTGTACCTCCGTTCATATTCTCTGTCTTTCATCTTACTTTCCATGTTCTCCCAACAATTACTTCACAGAGCAACTGCGAGGATATTTTCCTGCTGTTACATTTTTCAAACCTTTTAATTCTCAATTTTCCTTTCAGTGCTTGTGGCCTTTGGCCTAAATTATATATTCCATTTCACTACGGTAAGAAATAAAGTGGCACAGAGATATGCATTTCTAATCAAACACATCCTTTTAGAACATTACTCAGAAAAATGAAAGTTTTAAGAATTATTTGATTGCGTTGAAATTTTTATAAGATATCCACTTTCTTTGTTTATAAATTGACAATGAAGGCCCTGGAAACTTGAGTTTTAAAGGGGGCATAATCACTTGGAAATGAAGAAGCCAGGATTAAAGAATGGGAACTATACTTAATACGTGCTTCTTCAATATAAACGTCCACACTTGTGAGCAAACCTTCGCTTCCTGGTGTATTTGATAGTGGGTCATAATGAGGCCACAAAACCAACGGAGTAAGAGTAAGCTGTAATCACACTTTTGATAAGGTCAGTAACATCTGTGAGAAGATGGCCAATAAATAAAGACTAAACAACCAACGTACGTGAATACACACAAACAAAAGTAAGTATAAACATCACTCAGTATCCCTCTGGCCAGCTTTTGGAAGGGAACAACTTAGAATATTTCAAGTTGAGGAGAAAACTTTAAAATATGATTATTCTCTCCTCTCCCTCTCAGGCTATAAATAAACTTGCTTACTGAACCCATCTGAGGGACGGAGAAATGCATCTTATTATATTTCACTCCTTGAATATATTACCTTATCTATCTTGAGAATGCCAAATGATAAATGATTTTGCAGAGAACACTTGGGCTGGTTTTTAACCTCAAACCAGCAGGAATTATACTAAAGGTCCCCTACGGACTTTGCTACAGGGTTTCATCATCGTTGGGATGAAAAACGAGAGAGAGAGAGAGAGAGAGAGAGAGAGAGAGAATTTCATTTTCCATTACGGGAGTAAAGGTCCCATGCAAGGGATAAGAGAGAGAGAGAGAGAGAGAGAGAGAGAGAGAGAGAGAGAGAGAGAGAGAGAGAGAGAGAAGAGAAAATATGTTCACCACAATAAGAAGCACACAAAGAGCAATTATTCCTTTGGTTGATTGTTACTGCATAAGAATAATTCCTCTTGCTGCGAATATTATCTGTTATATTACCGCTATAAAAATATAAATAAAAAATAAGAAATCCTCACTGGGGTCCATATTTCCGTAATAAAAATCAGCTGTTAAATCCACATAATTTACACGGGACTGTTTCTTTTCTTCATTTCCATTTACGTGTTGGCACTAATATCTTGAACTGATAAATACTGAAGTAATAAAGAAAATATTAAGATTATTCACACCGTCAGAGGTGACTGGTTCACTAATGAAAGTCTAAAAGGAGAATTCTGACGGTGGGGACGTCACGTACCGCGCCGAAACTCAAACCGCGGCTGAACGGCAACTCCTTCTAACGGTTACGGGAGGTTATATGCCGACGGCGCCTGTCATTCATGAGCGGTCACCCGTACAAGGACTGACTGAACCCAATGCTCCCAATGCTGTCAAAGCTGAAAGGGATGAAGACGAACTAAAATGAATACAGATGATGAATCTGGTAATGAAAGAATAAAGAGGAAGAGTTATTGCTAATAAGGAGAGAGAAGAAAAAACGAGCAAGGACAGGGAGAAGACGAATGTATAATAAAAAGGAAAGATTAACTTAGCCAGAAGACGAGAAGACATGAACACAGGAAATGGGAGAGAGAAAATAAATAAACAAGAGATGAGAATAGCATTCAAAGCTCAAAGAGACGACGGAGGGTAGACAGAAAGAAGAAAGCGGGAGAAGAGGATTTTGATTTGAACTGATTTATATAAATTTTTGGCAGTATGCCAAGCACAGGGGCAACTAAGGCCATTCAGCGCTGAAACGGAAATTGACAGTAAAAGGTTACATAGGTGCAGCAGGAGGAAAACCTCGCAGTTGTACTATGAAACAATTGTTAGGAGAGGGTGGACAGTAAGACTGAAGAAAGAATATGAACGGAGGTACAATAAATGGAATGAAAGTAGATGCAGCTAGGGGCCCAAGGGACGCTGCAAAGAACCTTAAGTAATGCCTACATTGCACCGAATGAGGTGCACTGACGGCGCTACCCCCCTACGGGGGCGGGGGAGGAGAAGAATAGCAGATGTGAAGCGAAAAACGCAGTAAAAAGAGAAAAGGAAGACGAATACAAGAACTAGAAGAACAAATGGGGGGACGGACTGGAATGTAGAATTTTGGCCAAAGGCCAAGGGCTGGAACCTATGAAGTCATTCTGCGCAGAAAGAGAAATTTGAAGTAAAGAGGTTTTGTAAGTTTAATAGGAGAACAACCTCGTTCTTGCCCTATGAAGCAATTGTTAGAAGAGGGTGGAAAGTACGATGGAAGAAAGAGAATATGAACGAGAATTCTCCTTGTATTTTAATAAATTACTTACACTTTTATTTCTTTATTTATTTGTTCATTTATCTTTTTTCTAAAAACTGATCTTCTCTTTCTGTATTTCCCTTTACTTTCCGTTACTTCTTTCGAATGAACACCCTGTTCCTAGGGAGCTTGAATTTCAAGTCAGTTGACCCTTTGGTGGGCTTGTTCCATATGAATAAGGTTCGACTTCTGATTAAATAATAATAATAATAATAATAATAATAATAATAATAATAATAATAATAATAATAATAATAATAATAATTGATTTTATACAAAATTCTTTCAATTCTCCTTATGGTATAAAACCAATTCTGTAAATTCTGCCATTGTTTTAAATATAAATTTTTGAAAGAAGGTCTATTTCCAGCAAACACAATAATAATAATAATAATAATAATAATAATAATAATAATAATAATAATAATAATAATAATATAAAACTCTCTTACTGGACTCTTAAGGAGGCAGGATGCAACCCGGAACCCCACACTATAAAAACCACCCAGTCGAATAGGATGTCTTGATAGAAAAACAAAAAATAATAATAAGGAAGCAGAAGATGAGATACGAGGTCCAATATTGTTATTATCATATTTCAGAAGATGAACAATATTCACATGGAACAAGCCCACCTAAGGGGCCGCTGCCTTGAAATTCAAACTTGCAAAGAATATTGTGCTCATTAGGAGATAGGAGAAGGTAAAGGGAAATGCAGAGTGAAGAGATCTCACTAATTAAAACGAAAATAAACTAATAAATAAATTAATAGATAAAAATGTATAAAAATGCGAGGATAATAGCATTACAGTGGTAACGTATTGCATCTTCGGTTGAAATTGTGCAGTTTCAATTGTGGAAGTTTATTTGCACATGAGTGGCCAACCATTAACCGACAGGAACAGCGGGGTGAATAAACACAGTAAATGGAGGAGAGGGGGCCGAATGTAACAAGGAGAAAACAGCTAAAAAAAAAAAGGAAGGAAAAGGGTGAACACAGCAAGAAGCGGAGAGAAGATTACAGGGGGGCACTGTACGCTTCGATAAGCTCTTTTATGTGCACGGACGTAAGTTCACGTGGGATAAGAGATATCAGCTTTCGCTTTTGGGAGTTGGAGGAGGAGGAGGGGTAGGGGGAAGGGGGGTGGGTGGGGGTTGGTCGGCTGGTTAGTTTAGGCCTAAAATTCAAAGCCGAACAAAATCACACTCTCAGAGAGAGAGAGAGAGAGAGAAGAGAGAGAGAGAGAATTTTGCTGTTCAGTTGCCTTACATTCTGACCAGCCGTTGTCCTTGCTAAGCTGCAACAATATATATATATATATATATATATATATTATATATATATATATAATATATATATATTAAATATATATATGACATTATATATATATATATATATATATAGATATATATATAATATCTATATATATATATATATATATATGAAGGCTCTCCACTGAAGTTTGCAAACACTGATTATTTTGTCACTAACAACCAATACAAGGAGACTGGCGCATGAAATTAAATATTCCGTCTTCGAATCACGAGGAGATTTAAATGGACATCCAAATCCTTTGCCTCGCTTACGTTTTCTATCACATACCTCAAGGGCATTTCGTTTTCTTTCAGTAAAGGCCAACATTCATAAAAAATATATAAAGCACTGACTGACTGACTGACATTAAAATCTACCTGGCGTCATAACTGCGAGGTCACTGGGCCGCAAATACTAATAATACTATATATATATATATATATATATATATATATATCTATATATATATATATATATATATATATATATATATATATATATATATATATATATATATATATATATATATATCTACTTATATTCATAAACCATTTAATCATTGGATCGACATACTGACAGTGTATTCTGGAAAACAAAGAATCTGATAGAGAAATAAATGTCACACTAAATTCGTTTAATTATTTGTTCATGGAATACCATCACAGAATAAACAGATATTTAGTTAGAGAGATAAACGTGCGAAAAAAAACCACAAACAGAGACAGAAAAAACCTAAAAAAAAAAAAAAATAGCTCATAAGATATGATGTATATCTGCTCTAGAAATTTATGCGCGGAATTTTAATCATACCCGCGCATGCGTATTAACTCGTGTGTATATATATTATATATATATATATATATCATATATATATATATATATATTATATATTATATATATATATTATATATCTACTCACCACACAGTCTGAAGTATGAAGAGAAAGCAGAGTGGGACAGCCCCTATTCTCCAGCGGTCACGTGACATTGTGGCCGCTACCCCTGAAAAAAATAAAGGGAAAGAAATTATAATTAACATTACCAGAGAATGATGAACTGAAAGAAAAGCTGTTAAAATAAATCTCAATTGTAATTTGTAAACAAACAACGGATGGCTGGTAAGCAAAATGTAAGCAGTTGCATACGAATTTGATTCCAAACTTTTAAAATTAGCAAAATACTTCCACATTACTTTGGTGGAAGATGATTTGGAGTTAATCACTTATATCACTTATATTACCCAATTTCATGAGCTGATTTCATCAAGAAATATCCGAATCTGTTGTTGAATTTATTCTTATTTGATAACTTCCAAATATTCCACCGTTTACACTCGAGCAAACTCTACAATGCTGTTCCTTAAAAAATGTCACTTAACGTAACACTCTTTCATTCAAGTAACAAAATGGTTTTGAGTCGCATATTTACCAGTTTTAACACCTTTGTTTCACATTCAGCTTGGCCCAGATAAAATCGTTTCTTGCAAAACACCGGGATGAATGTCAATACATGACAGTTGCCAGATGTCTCCTAAACCATTGTAAATGTACGTTTCAATAATACGTTTGAAAAAATGAAATACAATTTCACTAACTTTCCACAACACCACAAAGACATCACGTTTGTCCGTTCTTTATATACTAGATGTCTCCTAAACCATTGTAAATGTATACGTTTCATAAATCATACATTTGAAAAAATAAAATAAAATTTCACAAACTTTCCACAACACCCCAAAGACATGACGATTTGTCCGTTTTTTATATACTAGATGTCTCCTAAACCATTGTATATGTAAGTTTCATAAATCATACATTTGAAAAAAATAATAAAAATTTCACTAACTTTCCACAACACCACAAAGACATCACGTTTGTCTGTTTTCTTTACATACTAAATGTCTTTCCAATCAGAAGTTTCACTGCGAAGGAAAGATGCCTTTTGGCTAAAGGTTACTTAGTTCAAATGAAGTAACAGTTGACTATTAAATATTAGAGGGCATCTCTATTTATAGGGCATCCTCGGCGCGTTCTTGTGCCTTACCGGAAACCCTTGAGATATTGAGGAGCTTATCGGAGGAAACGGATGCTGAGAGAAGTCCATCTTGCTTGGTACATTTCAGAGTTACGATAAAGCGGAGAGAGGTCAATGGAGCTTTTGCTGAATATCCGAATATCTGTTTCTCTCAGAGAGAGAGAGAGAGAGAGAGAGAGAGAGAGAGAGAGAATGGATTCGTCCAGATCGGCTTCAGAATACCTCTCATTACAAATTATATTAATATTAATTGAGAGAATATAAGGGAAGTGAATGGATTCGAATACATCGGCTTCAGAATACCTCTCATTACAAATCATGCGAATATTTATTATTCACAGAGAGAGAGAGAGAGAGAGAGAGAGAGAGAGAGAGAGAGAGAGAGAGAGGTGAAGAATATAAGTAAGGTGAATGGATTCGACCAGATGGGCTTCAGAATAGCTCTCATTACAAATTATATGATGATCATGATACCAAACTTGTGTTCACTCGATTATGTTACATTTACTTTCCCTTCTTTTCTATCTGGAATTCTTGGTTGTAAAATCAAAATGCTACCACTTCACCCGGAAGGGCCAGCAGTGAGAGAGAGAGAGAGAGAGAGAGAGAGAGAGAGAGAGAGAGAGAGAGAGAGAGAGAGAACTGTCACGTACAACAGATGGGTCTTGGCTAGTAGCGAAATTTAATCAGGTATCACCTGCGTCTCTAAAGCGTACGTTTGGAGAATGTAGGAACATACTGTAGCAACAGAAAAAAATAACGATTGAAACTTTCCCTTCTTCAACAGGAAGGGTCACGATAAGTAACTTGATTCACTCGCAACATCCTATTAAGAGAAAGAAAGGAACGACATAATAATGACGAAATTGGGAGGAAAGATAGACAAGAAGACAAATAAGAAGTTTGCTAGAAATTTTATCTGGGCTACAACTAACATGTGGAATAGATTGCCTGGTGCAATCTCCAAATATTTAAGCGAAGAAAAATTTTATTCCTGCTTTCTGCTGTCTCCTAAATTCATACGTATAGGCTTTGTTCTCTGTTCCCTCATATTTATTTGTTGATTACCTTCTCTCTCTCTCTCTCTCTCTCTCTCTCTCTCTGCAGGCTGGTTTTCCTTAGGAGGTCTCTCTCCCGGGTGTATACTAGTATTGCAAAAGCCCGGTTTTTTTTTTTTTTTTTTTTTTTTTTTTTTGCAATGACCCTAGGTTAGGTTAGGTTAGTTCACAGAAGTGGACCGCAAGTGATTTGGGTGTGGGACACATAAAGAGATTGCTTTCAAGAAGATTCTAAGGTTAGTTTTGAAGATCTGGCGTCCAGCTTTTTCAGGGAAAGTGCGGTCTTCGGTTATAGTTGGGGAATATGCCTGCCGGGTTTTGTTCTAGTCTGTTGACTCTGTCTATATGGGTTTTCAGATGAAAATTTAAAGAAAGTAAGAAATAAAGAAAGAGAGGAATGCTAGAATGACAAGTGGCACGGATCGATAACAAATGATAGATGTTTGTTTGTTTGTATGGTGTTTTAACGTTGCGTGGAACCAGTGGTTATCCAGCAACGGGGCCAACGGCTTAACGTGACTTCCGAACCAAGTCGAGATTTGAACTTCTATCATCATAAATACACATCTCTGACCCCTCAATGTCCGAGAATTGAACTCGCGGCCACCGAAGTGGCAGGCCAAGACCAAACCGACCACACCACTGAGGCGCATGCAAATGACAGATTACATCAAGACTTATTTCCTGTTTATATTTTAGTCATAGAAATGACTGAGATGCAAAGGCGCATTGCATTGATACCATAAAACAATGCTCCTTACACTTCATAATTCACTTACATTTTCATCTATTTGTTTATTAATTCATTAATTTATTTCTCTTATTTCCCAATAATGATCTCTTCTTTCGTATTTCATGTTAACTTTCGCTTCTCTCTTTAATTCATATTACCTTCTGTTACTTCTTTCAAACGAACACCGTAATGTTCTTTAGAAGCTTGAATTTCAAAGCTCCACTGGGCTTGTTTCATATGAATAGGGTTCGTCTTCTTAATAATAATAATAATAATAATAATAATAATAATAATAATAATAATAATAATAATATGCCAATGGAAATGGTACCCACAATCACAGGAACACTATGTACGATCCCAAGATCCCTGAAAAGGAATACGGAAAAACTAGAGACTGAAATAGCTCCAGGACTCATGCAGAAGTATGCTTCTAGTAAGAAAAGTGATGGAATCCTAAGGAGGCAGGATGCAACCCGGAACCCCACACTATAAATACCAACCAGTCGAATTGGAATACTGTGATAGACCAAAAAAAAAAAAAAAAAAAAAATAAATAAAATAATAATAAATAAAAACTCTAACTTCCTACCGTAGCCCTGAATGAGACAGCGGGTCCGTTTTATACAACTTTTTAAGTTTCAATAAAATGATTTTATGGTGATCTTTTCTCCTTCTTTTTGTACCTTCCCTTTGAAAAGCCGCAGGCAATCTGGTTTAGAGACCCAACGCAGCATAAACTGTTGATTGATACGTAGCATTCATCTCCTGAGTTTCTTTGGCTCATTCCATATTTCTCCCAGCTCGCAATTTTCTAATAAGTCGTCTGCAACGTATTTTTTAATGCAGTTGCGTTTAACGTCTCGTTCCGAGCCTGTCTATCTATCAAAGTATCTATGTATTTATTTTATTTTTATCTATCTACCTATCAATTTATCAATCCATGTATCTCTCCATCTGAGCCACAAATTCTTAAGTTCATTATATTTCCTGATACAGGGCAAAGCAGACCAGTTCAAATTCGCGTTAAAAGTGCAGCACGGGACCAATTTCTTTTTACCTTTCTTGCACTCAAACTATACTTATTACGCTTACTTAGATTAAAGTAACTCATTTTTTTTCGTTGCAATGTCAATGGTGGTATCATAGTTAGCTTTCTCTCAAGTGGCGGAGATTTGCTCTACAGAAATGTTGTCACGGATGAAACCACCTAAGTGGAATTGGACCTGGAATATACAATTTAGGCCAAAGGCCAAGAGTTGGGACCTACAAGGTCATTCAACTCTGAGAATAATGTTTAAACAATTGTTAGGAGATGGTGGAAAGTAAGATGGAAGATAATATAAAAGGAGGTATAGTAAAAGGAATGAATAGGGTTGCAGCTGCTAGGGGCAGAAGGGACACTACAAAGAACAGTCTTACTGAATGAATTGTCGGAATCTCACTTCACCCATTTCCCTCTGAAAAATCCGTGAATTTGAAACACATCTTCTCGTGCTGATTCCTACCGATTCCAGGAATATCTGAAATGAAGACGGAAGCACCTCACTTTGTCTGGCGCTATCTGGAACAAGTCTAACATCCTATAAAATTGCGAATGAAAATAGTTCTTTTTTTTTGGGTGTTCCGCACAGGGTTACTGAGTAAGGATACTTGTGGACCTTTGGATAACTTCATAAGGCTGGATGAACGAACTTAATTAAAAATAAATAATAAGATATTATTGATACTCGTGATAACCTAGAATTTACTTGAAAAATCAAGTGAAAAATGAACCATCACATACGGAAAATGGCCATTCCTTATGGCATTATTGCTGCATAATTTTAGAAAAATGATAAAAATGCTCAATTTTGACAATCCAATGCGAGGCCAAAAAGGAATATATAATTATTAGATAAAAATCTCATAACCGGACGGTATTAAGAAGAGTCATGCATTAAGACTATATAGGTCATACTAGGAAAAACCTTTATCTCCATGATGTACAGGACACAAACGATTACTCAGATACACGATTCCAAAATCCCTCATTTTCTTAAATCATAAAAATATTAAAAAAGAAAGTTTTAGACTGAGATGAATCGGAAAGTTTTTAAAAAGTGCGCGTCAGTTTCATCCGGCAGATACGTGAGACTGATTTTTATTGAGAAAGGTAAGAATGAGACGCCTGGGACACCAGGTAATGTTGACCACGTTACCTTTTTGCATCCTGTTCTGTTTCTTGTCCTCGAATACGTTGCACTAAGTACAAATGTTTTAGGATCGTTCTTTGCTTTTTATATATGTCAGCAATTTCATCTTTACATTTACGCATACACGCAACACACAAACTAATATATGTATGTATATATATATATATATATATATATATATATATATTATATCTATATATTTATATATATATATATATTTGTATATATATATAGATATATATATATATATATATATATATATATATAATGCGTATAAATTAAGATATGAAAATAATATCCCCTCAATTTGCTTCTTCCAAATCATAAGAGCTTATCATGAAGTAACAACAGAAATACACTTTTCTGAAATTATCATACTCTCTTAATTTTATATATATATATATATATATATATATATATATATATAATATATATATTATAATATATATATATATATATACACATATATGAGCCGAGACTAAATTTCAATGAGAAAAGCATACCATAAGTTTTCCGATAAATGTTGAAGGCAAAGAATATAACAACTCTCAGGATATTTGTATTTCATTACCATCCCCTGAAGAGAGTAGTCGAAATGAAGGAGCATATACTTCAGCTAGACCGTATTTACCAAGGGGAATAACGGAGGGGGTGGGGGGGTGGGTGGGGGACCAATTCCATGTTCATGACGAAAAGGGGTGGGGTCGGGTGGAGGGGGAGTTCGAAGAAAGTCCCATTACATTCAAGAGGTGGACCATGTGGTGGTGGTGGGGGGGGGGGGGGATTGGTTGTGCCGTGGGAATACCTACCTGTGTATTTATCTATCCTTCCGTCTATCTACACCATCTACCTATGTATCTAAGTATTTATCAAAGACACACTATATATGTATATATATATATTATAATATATAATTATATATATAGATTATATAATAATATTATATACATAAAAAAAAAAAAAAAAAACTATATATATATATATATATATATATATATATAGAGTGTGTTTATATTACACATAAAATAAGTAGCCTATTAAGAATACTAAGTACCTATCTATAATTATCGGCTACTTAACATCGTGCAAAATCGAATATTTTTTATATTTTGTTTTATATGGGATACGATAAGTTGAACTAAATACTATTTATTCAGTATTACCTGAATAAATACTGTCTATTGCATTTATAAGTACTCTTGGAAATAATGCCGAACGTTACCCATGAAGACATTGGTATATGCACCAACGACTTGGAAAACGCAGCAGATGGAAAGCTCATATCCATGTATACCTCTCTGAATTTCATTCCATACTTTTAGTGTTTTTATTTTCCTCCATACACTCATTCATACATACATACATGTACCTTATTCTACTTGACGTAACCCTGCCTGGGAAGGGGCTTGGTATTTTGAGTGCCCCCAGAAATATATTAAACCTTCGTTTTCATGTGCCAAAGGCCAGCCATTTAACTCTACCTTGTTTATTTGATTCCAAATCTAGTACGTCTTTGATGACTAGATTTAGAATCAAATAAAAATGCAGAATCTAAATCTGTTGTTATTGATCATGAAGCTGGCGCTATGACAGCACGGGCTCTTGCTCGTAGAGCAGCCCGTACGGATCTAATTCAGGACACACTGTTTAGCACAGCAGAAAAAAATCTTATGTCAAAAAGATAACAATGAAAGGTGGCGCACACTCAAACTTTCAGGAATAATACCGGCATCTAGGCACTAATGCATCGTTTTTTGATGGCGAATCTTCGGGTCTGGATGCTGACTCTGGAGATATTCAGCATCCTGAATCAACGTTTCTATTCTGATTCACATAGAAAAAAAAATAAAAAGGTTTGGAAAATTACTTCTTTTCTGAAAATCGTTTCATGATGCCTCAGGAATGGCCCTCATGACAAAGACTCTCTCTCTCTCTCTCTCTCTCTCTCTCTCTCTCTCTCTCTCTCTCTCTCTCTCTCTTTAAATATAAAAATACACGAAGAAAGGAATCTAAAACAAAACAAAGATGGTTTCACATTTCCGCATAAAAGCTGGCCAGGACAAGGGAGTCTGGATTAAGACTCATCCACAATATACACTTCACGATGGGGAAGGAGACTCATTCATTTTTTCAAGTCCCTGTGAGGTAGTATGGGGAAGGGACTACGCCGGGGATAGGAAGGGAAAGAAGGGAGGCTGGAGGGGGGGGGGGGGGGTAAAACCACAAATGGAAATAGCCAAGGTGATTGCCCCTATTGAAATTGAACTTTGGAATTTTCATGAACCCGCCACCAAGAAGCCTTCCCCCCCCGCCTAGCCCTCCCTCCCCCCCCCCCCTTCTCACGTTAAAAGCCCCAATCCCTCCACTCTCTCTCTCTCTCTCTCTCTCTCTCAATCTCTCTCTCTCTCTCTCTAAGCCTCTTTTACCTCATCCTTTTTCAAAAGGACCCATTCGTCTTCCAGGACTCACACCCGCCCTCCGGCTACCCTCCCATTTCAATGTGGCGGGTATTTTAGCGCTGGAGAGCTGGATACAGAATTCTCCATCTACTCTCTCTTTCTCATTCGTGCGTAGACGCACCCGCAAACAAATCCTTTGGTTCTGCTCATGAAAGCAGTTTGGTTAAAAGAGGGGGAGACTGAGCGTTCGATCTACTGCAGATTTACTGTCACTTTTTTTTTTTTACTTTTTTTTTTATATAGTACTACTACGCGGGTGCGGTGGGGGTTATTGGCAAAAATCAGATGTTTTTCTTTTACGCGAAAATCTTAAATGGGATACGAAGGACGCTTTGAATTTGTAGAGCTCAGTTGAAAAACGTTTTTGCTTCACAGCACTGGAAGGATCGGCCTTTACGTACGTACCAATGTAATATAAAATGAGGTATTTTGAAATTGTTATTGCAAGTAGCTAAGGATGCTCCTCACATAATCACGAGAAAGATGGGGAAGAAAGTTTGACATTTCTGTCTATCGGAGCTTCAAACGTTTTGCCATTTTGTTTGTTTGTATGGTGTTTTTACGTTGCATGGAACCAGTGGTTATTCAGCAACGGGAACCACGTCGAGAGTGAACCTCTATCACCAGAAATACACATCTCTAACCCCTCAATAAAATGCCCGAGAATCGAACTCGCGGCCACCGAGGTAGCAGGCTAAGATCATACCAACCACGCCACTGAGGTGCTAAGAATAAGGTGTTCATTTGAAAGGGCAACAGAAGGTAAAGGGAAATAGACGGAAGAGATCAGTGGTCAGAAAAGAACAAATAAATCAATAAATTCATGAGTAAATAGATGAAAATTGAAGCAAAATACAAAATGCAAGAATTGTTTTAGGCTATAGTAGAATCAAAGTACCCGTGCATTTGATGCTAGGCCCGTCCCTTACGACGCTCCTGATCGGCTCTTGATACGCCAATCACAGGGTTGGAAACTCTCAGTCTTTCGACGGAGTTCACATGGGCAGGATGTATGTTCCACCTCTCCTGAGGGATACTTTTGAAAGACGTATCCCTCAGGAGACGTGGAACATAGTACATCCTGCCTATGTTAACTCTAGAGAGAGACTGAGAGTTCCCAGCGTTGTGATTGGCTTATCAATAGCCAATCAGGAGTGTCGTAAGGGACGGGTCTAGACATCAAATGCAAGGTTGATTTGAATCTACTATATATAGTCATGCACTACATCTTCGCTTGAAATTTGGATGTTCCAGTTACACAGCTTCCAGGAATAAAGGGCCTCTGGAACTGAGAAGCTCGACAGAGAGGCAGAGTCACAGCTGTTCTGTAGTTCTTCCATAATGGACCAAATTTGAAAGGGCTGATTAGAAACCTTTCATGTTTGAGCTCTCGAATGAAAGGGCAAAGAATCGCGTAACTAGCGAATCAAAGAAGTTTAACAGGAGAATAACATCTTTTGTATGGACTGTGATGGTGGCGGAGTTTTCATACGTGAATAAGTGTATGTATGTGAGTGTATTTATATATGTACATATAATAAACTATAGCTATATTTATACATATAAAACTCAAAAACCACCCAGCGACTTATATGAACGGAAATAAAAATGATGTAACTCTTCCTTTCTGGAGTTTCCAAACGAACAATCACCACTAACAGCGTCTTTTTACTTAAAAACATTCTCCATTAAGAGCGTTAATACATAAACATTATATTTATGTAATATATATATATATATATATATATATATATATATATATATATATATATATATATATATATATATGTATATGGAGGAAAATAAAAGCACCAAAAATGGAATGCAATTCAAAAAGGTATACATTATTGGCATTAAAAAAAAAAGACAAAAAAAAAAAACGTACGTTTGCTATGACGGCATAAGCGCATGCGCAAACGATCTCATTCACATTGCGTTTGTCTGCTAAAAGCGTTTTTCGGTCTCTCTCACGACCATAAATCAGACCGAGCCAACGACAAAGAAGAAGTCACTTCGTTTCTGGGTCTCTCTCTCTCTCTCTCTCTCTCTCTCTCTCTCTCTCTCTCTCTCTCTACCAGCTGTCTGGGCTTCATAAGTCACCTTGTTCAATAAAACTTAAAGGAAAAAACCTTCCTAAAGCGCTACAGACAGGATTTCAAGGAAATGATGATTATTTGTGAAAGCGACACGTCTTGCATCATATATATACGTGTATTATATATATATATATATATATATATAATATAATATATATATATATATATATATATATATATGTATATATATATATATATATATATATATATATATATATATATATATATATATATATATGTGTGTGTGTGTGTGTGTGTGTACAAGATACAGGGATCAAATAATAGGTTATTTAAGGTTTTCGGAAAGTGGATGGTAAGTTCAATGCCCCGAGTTATGGATCACGCGACATCTCTTTTCAGAGAGAGAGAGAGAGAGAGAGAGAGAGAGAGAGAGAGAGAGAGAGAGAGAGAGAGAGGCGTGTAGCAGGAGGAACAAGATGAACGCAGTGAAACCTCAATCTCTGTCCGCCTTCTTTTCCGGCCTCATTTCTAAACCTTCCGTTTCCCCAATATTCATTATTCTCTCTCTCTTTTCCTTTACACCACCTCCTCTTCCCCCTCCCCCCACCTCCCACCCCACCCCTTCTCAAAACCCGCCAGAAAATAAATGAAGAATATTTATATACAGGGATCGCTTTGTACAATGAACGGTTACCCCACCCCCAAGATGTAAGAAAATCATAAAAGAAACACAAAACATTCGATTTTCACATTACCAAATACAGAGCACTTTGGAACTTAGAAGTTGGAAATGAAATTAAGCGCTTTAGTAAGTCCTACGTCAAAGGCAATTGGGGAGTTTTAGTTTTCTGCAACAGAAAACTACCGAAATGGCTATTTGTCTGTCCGTCAGCACTTTTTCGGTCCACCCTCAGATCTTAAAAATTACGGAGGCTAAAGGGCTGCAAACTGGTATGTTGATCATCCACCCTCCAATCATCAAACATACCAAATTGCAGCCCTCTATCCTCAGTAGTTTTTTTTATCTTATTTAAAGGTAAAAGTTAGCCAGATCGTGCGTCAGGCCACCACCCGGACGCGGCTTAGTTTCATACAGAATTATACGCTGCACAGAAAACTCCATTGGGCCGAAGAAACATCGGTTCATTGTTTTACTTGTAATCCATCAAGTTTGATGGACATATTGAGTGTCAAGTCATCATAGACTTGGTATGCAAACTAGAACGAGCATTATTTGTTTCCGGTAAATCTTGCTACGAGCCACATAGTTACAGCCATCTGATACACAGGTGGCGTCTGTTCCATCTTGTTTGAGACGCGTAATGACGAACACAGGCTCAGTCCTCGGAGCTAATCCTCTTTGCAGTTTGATGGACAGGCGAGGCCTGTGTTTATCTATCCACTGTCTGCATTTCGTGAAAGGGTACACGACGGACGACATATAAACCGAGGAAAGTTTTTACGGAATATAGAATATAAAATATATAATTTAGGACCTACGAGGTCATCCAGCGCTGCTGCATGGGAAACTGATAGTGGAGAGGCTTTAAAGGTTTAACAGGAGGAAAACCTCGCAGCTGCGCCATGGAAAAAAATTGTTAGGAGAGGGTGGAAAGTAAGATGGAAGAAAGAGAATATAAAAGTACAGTAAAAGGAATGAAAGGGATTGCATGAGGTGCAGTAACGGCACTGTCCCCTTAAGGAGAAGACCAGGTTTTAGTTTCATAAAATGTTCATCGTGCTCTCACTACAGCATAAAGAACACTGCTCCCAAACCTTCAGCTAGCACCACAATCTCTCTGAAATGATCTTTTAAGCTTGTTATATATACGGATGAATGTTTACACGTTTGAATAATACTAATGATAATAACCTTAAAAAGTTTCATGCTTCGTGCAACGTTAAAAAGCACATTTCAAGTTACTTCTAAGAAATTTTCTGGATTCGTCAGAAATGTCCGTCTGAGGAGTAAAACAATGTCATAAATACAAACAAACAAGCTGAATTTATATTTGAATTTTTCAAATATTTTCAAAATGTTTATTGGCAGACGTCATAATTGAAAGCAAGGGCATACTGGCATGCGGTACTAAGATCAGAGATTTTAATAAGGTTTAAAAATCAAAGTTCCTGGAGGATACTTCTTTTATAGCATTACTGCAAACAGAAGGGATTCTTTCGGGAAAGCCTTCCAATTTTACACTGGGAATAAAGTCTGGCCGAGGATGAATATGTGATATTAAAGGAATTCCGAATATTGCATTTTTATTACAAAATCACTTAATCTCCCAAGATCTGCGACTGATATCTTAAAAAAAATAATTTTAGGTCAAACCAATAATGGAAGAAACGGTAACTCTGAGATTCCCGACCTTCCAAAGCAATAAAACAACATCAACAACAGCAAAACTACAATATAACCAACAACAAAGCGGCTACAACAGCCATTCTCATCATCCTTCGATGCTCGTTAAAACCAGCTTCCGGTAAACGGCGGGATTATAAATCGCATTTTATGTGCACTGGATCCATTGAACAAATAGGACTATTTACACGCGTAAAACGCCGCCTTTGCAACATCGCAACAATGCAGACTTTTCAAGGGAGACTGACATAGCTCAGTCAAAAGAAAAAGCAATGAAAGAGAGGACAATCATTGGAAAATAATTGACAATCGTGGGAAGACGCTTCCATGTACACTGGAAAAGACGTACATCAAGATGAACCTGTATTAAGGGTCTGTATTATGGGTTTACGAGATATACATGCATATATATATATATACCTATATATATATATATATATATATATATATATATATATCCATATATATATAATTACTAGTAATTTTCTTAGCCACGAAGATATCTTAATTCAACTGTATTCCACATAGGTAAATGAAAAAAATTTTTCCTAGAAAATGCCCAACAGTTTCGTCCTCCAATGGACCTCTCCTTGGAGCATTTATTAACTCATTGAGCAATTTCAGCCAAACTTGGTATACACATAACTTGCTATCTGGGAAAGAATAAAGGGGGGTTAAGACCTCAATGGCACCAAAGGATGTGGGGGTGGGAAATGGGTCACGTGCAAAAATAATCGAAAATGACAGATGATATTGTCTAATACCTAGTTTTTAAGGTTGCTGAGATGAATAGTGACACTCCTGAATCCCTTTAAGTTCAGGTTCAACCCCAGTGGGGATGGGGTGTGAGAAAAGGTGAAACAAAATGTCAAAAAATGCTGGGGAATGTAATCGAAGCAAATATCTTCACAGGAAAGGAGAGAGAGAGAGAGAGAGAGAGAGAGAGAGAGAGAGAGAGAGAGAGAGAGATGGGGTGTTAGTGAGAGAAATTATTGGTTTTCATTGTTTTCCCGGGGTGAGAAGGGGTGAAATATAAAATGTAAAAAAATACTGGGCTATGTAACTGAAACAGCTATGTTAACATGAAAGAGAGAGAGAGAGAGAGAGAGAGAGAGAGAGAGAGAGAGAGAGAGAATATCGGTTGTCATTCAAAGTTTATTCGGGCAGTGCCAGGTTGGTCAGCTAGTGTATATATCTAATATATATATTTATATATATATATATATTATATATATATTATATATATATCCTATATTACATCCTCATCCTTTAGTTACTTGTTTGCTTGGAGTTACAAGGGTGCAAGAACATTCCACGCCCGGAGCAGCATCAGCAGCAGCATCCAGCCGTTCCATTTCGCGAGAGGGACTAGCAACGTCCCTTCACTTGGATGCGCCGTTGCAAAGATTATATTTCTCGTCGCTGTTTAACTAAGGAATGCTGGCGATTTAACCGTAGCGTCGCTTTGACTCTACTCTTCACGACTGAGATACTTTCACTTACGCTGCAGCAGGAAAGCTAATGAAATTCTTAGTTCTCTCTCTCTCTCTCTCTCTCTTCTCTTCTCCTCTCTCTCTCTCGCGGGTCGATCTAGATGACGCCCACTTCTACTGTTATTTTACTAAACTCATATTGTCTAAACTGTTGAGTTACTTTCCCTTACGCTGCAGCAAAGCTAATGAAATTCTCTCTCTCTCTCTCTCGTAAAAGCTGACGGTCACATAAGAGAGGATCGGACATTGAGTCACCATCCTATAGTTTAAGCCTTCCCACATTTAAAGAGGCGAGTAACTCTCGTCCCCGGGCTGGAAAACGGCAAGTCTAAGCTGATATTTAATTACTAGAAAATGAAACCATATTTTTTACTTAAATATAAACGAATTTTATAAAAATACGAATGGAGTACTGTCTAAAAATATTTCTAAAATCAGTATGACAACATTGTTATCACCACTAAAATTCATTTAAATATAAAACCATATATGTACACAATACACAACACACAGAGAGAGAGAGAGAGAGAGAGAGAGAGAGAGAGAGAGAGAGAGAGAGAGAGGCATTTGCTTAGGATCAATGATTTATGTCAGACCAATCTCGCTTTTCTCGCTTTTAAATGTGTAAGTTTGCAGGAGAGAGAGAGAGAGAGAGAGAGAGAGAGAGAGAGAGAGAGAGAGAGAGAGAGAGAGAGAGAGACTAATTATGTAAACACCAATACATCAAATATCCTACGGGGCTCTTCCAGGTAGAACCCGATGTTGCAATTAACGGCATTTCTCAGACATTACAGCTACAGGTATTTGGTTTGAGGGGGAGGGGGAGGGGGATGGGACAGGGCTGAGGGTGCAGGAGTGGCGGGGGAGGGGGAATATTCAAATATTCCGAATATATCACGGGACTGTTATTTGATGATAAGTATTCACTCCCTGGTGACGTTTGACGTAACTGGAGAAATGACAACTGAGAAGGAATAAATAACATCGGAGATAAGGTGATTTTCATTGAAGAGACTATTACGGGAAGATAAGAAAAATCTCCCGGAGGAAAGAAGAGAAGATATGAAATGACCTCAAAGGAAGGAAGATAAAGAAAAGACCCCGAGGTGGTAAAAAAAAATACCGCATGGAAAAAAAGAAAAAACTCGTACAACATTTCTTGAAAATTGCGGTCCCCCCCCCAAAAAAAAAAACCCCCCAAAAAAAAAAAATAAAATTACCCAGAGATTATAACGTAAATGGATTAGGAAATAAAAGTAATGGGAAGAAAGATGCTTTCTGAGTGTTTAGGGTTTCAGGAACACTCACGAATACTAAGAGGATATACGAATTTCTGTCACACTCATAAAAAAATTGGCCATTTTATTAGTGACAGCGACACTGCAATTCATCAGGCGTTTTCTCATATTTCTAATCCAATCAGGCTTCTAAAAATATACTGTAGAGAGACAGATACCAGAAATCATATGAGCTTATGTTAGTCGAACGTCACTTGAGAGCTTGTTCAGTTTTAAATGGCTTTTGTCTCTCGAAGGTAATGTATATTATATATATATATATAGATATATATTATATATATATATATATATATATATATATATCACATTTATAGTTATATTAGTATACATATAATGTACTATATACACACTTTGACGCACAGACAGAAAGGGCAACCAGTGGAAAACAAAAGCAGGTAAGAGCAGGAACACTGCATCAGAATAAAAAAGAAAAATCCTTTGAGGATTCGGAACTGATTGGATAACAGAATTCATTCACAGCTATTCATTGAATGAAATGCAAATTGCTCGCGAACAATGGCACCAATTACTGACCTCCGAATGAATCAAAGAGAAAAAAAAATCACCTGGGCAATTTAAAAATGTCGCCTGACAGGTGACAGGTGATTGCACGTTGTCACTTTTAATCAAACATTTTTTTTGTTTTTTGTTTCTCTTGTTTTCTTTTTTTTAGTCGTAAGGCATTAATTTATGATCTGCTTTTCCTGCTGGATATTGTGTGGTCAATCTTGAACTGACATCACAGTGAACATGGGTCATAAAGCAATAAATGGCTACACTGAATAAACGTAGCGGCGTTTTTGGTTCGTGAAGAATTTTTTAACCTGTCACATTTCGCTGGTTCTTTTCTGATAACTGATCTCTTCCTTCTGCATCGCCTGTTATCTTGAAATGAACACCATAATCCTTGGAAGCTTGAATTTAAAGTCAATGACCCCTGTGGCCTTGTTCCATATGAATACGGGTTGATTTTCTGAATAATAATAATAATAATAATAATAATTATAATAATAATTCCTGAAAAGGAATCTGGAAAAACTAGAGGTAGAAGTAGCTCCAGGACTAATGCAAAAGAGTGCGCTCCTAGAGACAGCGCACATAGTAAAAAAGTTATGGACTCCTAAGGAGGCAGGATGCAACCCGGATCCCCATACTATAAATACACCCAGTCGAATTGAAGGACTGCGACTGTGATAAAAAAAAAAAAATTAAATAAATAAATAATAATAATAATAATAATAATAATAATAATAATAATAATAATAATAATATAATAATTATTATTATATTATTATTATTATTATTATTATTATTATTATTATTATTATTATTATTAATATTATTATTAGGAATTTCAAGCGACACACAAGGCATCAGTAGGTAGCTGAGCTTGAAAATAACAAACTACTTATAAAAACACTAGACCAGAACCAATAAGTCCAAAATTTGAGTTCTGGCAGGGCTGGCCCAAAGAAAGTGTTCGCATGAAAGTAATGAAATGAATATTCTGAAAAATAAGTCACCAAGGATTTCAATCACTTGCCAAGCACTGTCGAATGAAATTTCGGCCGATGACGGCAAATGTAATGTGTTTTAAGTTCTAACGCATTCAATACAGACAGGACTTGGGTTATAAGAGGTTGCCATTGATACCCGCCTGAGGAGTGATCCAGCGCGCTTCAGCACATGTTAGCTTCGTATAATTTATGGGAGACGTCTTTTCTATGCAGGACAAGGAAAGTATTCTCACCTTTTATCTGGAAGATAGTTTTGAGGAAATCAACCAAAATGGTTATCAAGGGCGTAAGGTCATTTTCCAAGACTGGATTCGTCATTTCAGTGCTCTCAGTAACACAGGCACGGGGTGGGTTGGGAGGGGGGATTCTAATTAAACCAGCGGCGTAGATGACATTTTTTTTCTGATGAAAATACCCATGAAAACGAATTTATCTTCACTAACGGTGCTGACATTGGGTTTCAATGTGTAACAAAAGAGATATGCTGTAATGACATACTCAACCAACACTACAAAATTAATACTAATAATAATAATGAAAAAAATCCTCTTTTCTTCCACCAAATGGTACATGTGGTCTCGGCTCAAACACGTGAATAACTGCGGTAATTTTATATACAAACTGGGCCTTTACGACATTTTTTATCCACATTACTTGCATTGGGACATTTTACCCGCAGGTACCAAACAGACAAACTCTCAGTACATCTATTTATCTATCTATCTATCCACCAATTCCTGAAGGAAGGCTGATAGTACCCAAAAGTTTGAGTCAGGCTAATCCTTAAAAAGGAATGTGATTTTTCAGATTTAGGTTCTGTTTGAAAAGATTTACAGAAGAGGTGCACTGGACATTTTATATCACTGAAACTTAGTAATCACACTAATATATCTTTATTTCGTGTAAAAAAAAAACAGAGGTTTTAAATTTATAGGTTTTTCAATCTTAGTTAATTTCTTATCTAGGGAATCTTATCTATTCGCCTACGACCACCATAAACTACTTCTCTTGTAGTTCCATAAAAAAAACATAACACTTTCTTTTATTATGCCTTTCTTTTCAGTCTCTCCATCTGTAACTAAAATAGCCTCGAGGGGAGAAAGAAATATCTTATCAAGCAGGCAACAATGAGAACCCACCTGCTACCAGCCGTACCATGAAACAGACAGAAAAGAAAGTAGAAAAAAATCTAGATAAACATACTTTTGTATTCCACCTATAGAAAACTAAGAGATCCTCTTTTACAGAATACATCTTTTCTTCCCAAAACCTTGAAAAAAAATCAGGTCACGCACAATGAAGGCCTGGCTAAACATCCCCAAATAACCACCCATTCTCTAAACCTCAGCCCTGGCCGTGTTCCTAAGACGACTTATCTCATCCCCGTTACTTCTACCGTCTCCTCCTCCCCCCTCCTCCTCCTCTTAAGGCTTCCTTGATAAAGGCAAGAAAGAAAGAAACAAAGAAATAAAAAAAGAAGGATCTTAAAATTCCCAGGAGAAACGATTCATCACCAGCCCTTGGGCAAACATTTACAGGCTCTCTATTGCGCCCTATTCTCGCCAGCCGGCCAAATCCACAGGTTAGAACGGGGGTCTGTTTGCTCAGCGTTTTGGAACTCCTCCTCCTCCTCCTCCTCCTCCTCTCTCTCTCTCTCTCAAAGTTTGAGTTGTGCCTCTTCATATTTGTCTTTTGTGCCATCGACAAAATCACTTTCTCATTCTGGTGTCTAATCGAAGCGTCGCCGCGTCTCATTTGCCATTAGCGAGCCGGCCGGACGAGAGGCGGCTATTGTGTGGACTGTGCCCTTCAAAGAGCCCCAACTTTGTTTTAGCGAAATGAAGTCAAGAGACGAAACATTTGAATGGCTTCACACACAACCGGTGTTCAGTGAGGGGCTGTCAGCAAAATCCCATTTTATCTGAACAATGACACTGGAATTTCATACGGTAAATTCGACGGTATCATAATTATTCCGTAGTTTTAAATACATAAATTTAAGAGCTGCTGTCATGAACTATTTACTGGCATGCCGGTAAACTGCTCAAGGCTACATCTAAATATATGTGGTGCCAGCATAGTAACTCCAGGTCTACAGAAATGGGGAAGGATTCAAATGCAGATATAATCCAGATTATTTTCCCTTCTTGACCCCTCACATCCACAAATAATAAAGTGGTGAAGCTTCGTAAAAACAGAAATATCTTCCACGTGTGT
This sequence comes from Macrobrachium nipponense, assembly GCF_015104395.2. Taxonomy (NCBI): domain Eukaryota; kingdom Metazoa; phylum Arthropoda; class Malacostraca; order Decapoda; family Palaemonidae; genus Macrobrachium; species Macrobrachium nipponense. The sequence continues at coordinate 85,299,371 of NC_061107.1, forward strand.
TTATTTCTAGATACGAGTGATATTCCATACAAATATCCATGTTTAGAAAGTGATATTTCACGAGCCATCGAGAAACTTTAAAATTCTCTTGTGTTTCTTCCGGCGGCCAAATCTAGGTCACTAGTATTTAACAACAAACATCCTGTAATAAGATTTATTAAGAAGATGAATGACAACTTTTTAGCTTTCTGTAAAAGAAAACTAGTGCGCCGGGTTTTCTGTCCGTCAGCCCTCAGTTTTAAAAACTTACTGAGGCTAGAGGGTTGCAAATTGGTATTTTGGTCATCCACCCTCCAATCGTCAAACATACCAAACTGCAACCCTCTAGCCTGAGTAGTTTTTATTTGATTTAAGGTTCAATTTAGCCATGAATCGTACATCTGGCAACGCTTTCTGGAGCCGTGGGACACTTCCTCACTCAACTGCAATTGGTGAGCAACTGGAGAGCTGCCGGTCATAGTTGATGGTTTTATGTAGCATTAAGGTGGCCTCACACTAGGCCTATTTTTCTCCAGCAGCGAGCTGTTGCTGGCGAAAATGGAAAACCGGGAGCTTTTAGCTCGAGATTTTTGCTTCCTGACTGAACGGGAAGCAGTGCGCACGAACCGCGAGCGACTGCATAGTGTAAACAAGCAAGATGGCTGCTGCTGATAGGACGTACTCTCAGACCTTTGGCTTCTCTTCTCCTGACCCACTTTCGAACCCACAAACGTTTTTTGTTACTCTTGCATTCACGTAAGATTCCGAGAAAGCATATCATTGCAGCACATTTGCAACAGTCCGACAATTTCTGGGCGCCATGATGATATGAGCTGATCAGTTTTGTTTACTTTTTCCTACTGCTGCTCGAAACCACAAGGTCGTAGTGTGACGACACAACACTTTTGCTCGCGAGCATCGGCTGGATGCTGGCCAAAACCGCGAGCAAGAAATGACTAGTGTGATACCAGCTTTACAAGTTGTACAGAAAACTCGATAGGGCCGAAGAAACTTCGGCGCATTTTTAACTTGCTTCTTCTTGAGCTGCCGTGAATACGCCGAAATCATAGCAATCTTTGCTGGGTACCAAGCAGGATAGACAGCTAATTGGGAAAAGCGTCAATGGTACCGTATGGAATATTTGTAGTCATAAAAAAATAATTTCGTTTACAGAACAGAAATGTGTATCTTATTTCTGTCCCTTTCTAAGATGCGTATAGCTGTACTAGAATAAAGAAAATTTTTTTTTTTTACCTAGGCCAACATAAACCTGCCATTTATTTTGTATCAGATACACCTTTGGGAATGATTTACAGATCTTGGATCTTATACCACCTCCTACTTCTTCTTCTTCTTCTTCTTCTTCTTCTTCTTCTTCTTGCATTCACTCGTCATCAGGAAGAGAACCTGTTCCTGACGCATGTAATGAAGCTCAGAAATCCAACAAGATGCCTGAATGAGAAGAAAGACGGCGGGAGGCCGTCCAACATTTGGCTGAATAAGCATAGGTGAATATGAAATTCTCTCTACGCCATGTTTAAAGATTTCCATAAACAGGGAATCAGGCAGGAGTTGGTGGTCTGTAGCCATTTTTGAGTATACGGACAGCATGATAAGAAATACTTCCTTAGCAAAATGTACCACCGTGAAGCGATGGTAACTACCATAAGCTGTTGCGTCTGCTATGACCTTCTGTGGAGACTAAAAGTCGAACATTAAGCGTAACTGAAAAAGGAAGAACCCAACGCTCTAGTCTTCCCGATATGGAAGAATAGCAAAAGGTGCTCCTCAAGGAGAGAATAAACGCACGAAGAACAATGAATTAAACTAAACAAATAAAAATTGCGCCTAAGTTTCTGCCTCGCAATCGAGTTTTCAGTACATCGTAAAATCAAGGCCAACGAAAATGGATCTATCTTTCGGTGGCCTCGGTAAAATGCTGCATGAGCCACGGCCCATAAAACTTCAACCACTGCCCGGTGGTGGCCTGGCATATATTGTTGCCAGACGCACGATTATGGCTAACTTTAACTTTAAATAACATAAAAACTACTGAGGGTAGAGGGGTGCAGTTTGGTATGTTCGATGAACGGAGGGTGGATGATGAACATGGCAATTTGCAGCCCTCTAGCCACATTAGTTTTTAAGATCTAAGGGTGGGCAAAAAAGTGCTGACAGAAAAAAGCGCGGACAGACAGGCAAAGCCGGCACAATAGTGTTCTTTTACAGAACTCTAAAACGGATTAAAATCCAGAAACCCAGCTACATTGGAAGCAACGAGAGAAGAAGAAAGTTCCCACCACCTCCCGACCCACTGCAAAGGGACACATACACAGATGGGGCCACTTTCATGAGTGTCAAAAAATTTTTTTTTTTTAATGCCGCATCTTTCATTCCTTCTATGTAAATGCCGCGTCTCTAATTCCTTCTATGTAAATGCCGCGTCTTTAATTCCTTCTATGTAAATGCCGCGTCTTTAATTCCTTCTATACAATGTCGTGTCTTTAATTCCTTCTATGTAAATGCCGCGTCTTTAATTCCTTCTATACAATGTCGTGTCTTTAATTCCTTCTATGTAAATGCCGCGTCTTTAATTCCTTCTATACAATGTCGTGTCTTTAATTCCTTCTATGTAAATGCCGCGTCTTTAATTCCTTCTATGTAAATGCCGCGTCTTTAATTCCTTCTATACAATGTCGTGTCTTTAATTCCTTCTATGTAAATGCCGCGTCTTTAATTCCTTCTATGTAAATGCCGCATCTTTAATTCCTTCTATACAATGGCGTGTCTTTAATTCCTTCTATGTAAATGCCGCGTCTTTAATTCCTTCTATACAATGGCGTGTCTTTAATTCCTTCTATACAAATGCTGCGTCTTTAATTCCTACTATATAAATGCCGCGTTTTTAATTCCTTCTATACAATGCCGCGTCTTTAATTCCTTCTATACAATGCCGTGTCTTTAATTCCTTCTATACAAATGCTGCGTCTTTAATTCCTACTATATAAATGCCGCGTCTTTAATTCCTCCTATATAAATGCCGCGTCTTTAATTCCTTCTATACAAATGCCACCTTTTTAATTCCTTCGATACAAATGTTGTGTCATTAATTCCTTCTTTAAAAACAAAACGTCTTTAAATCCTAAATGCTTTCTGTTGGTCTGTATTAAATGGTTACCACAGCGCATAGATAATAGCAAAGAAAAAGAAAAGAGGCAGAAAACATAAAACTTGACAATGAAGGAGCAACAAAATAGATCTTAGGGGAGAGAGAGAGAGAGAGAGAGAGAGAGAGAGAGAGAGAGAGAGAGAGAGAGAGAGAGAGAGACCTGTACTGTTCTAAGATGTCAGTCGATTAGAAATGATTTTAGAATTTAATAAGTTTTCCATCCACGTGTTAGAATTAAATCACAACCATTGCTAATCCTTCTGTATATATATATATATATATATGTATATATATATATATCTATATATATAGTGCATATGTATATGTCTATATATCTATATATATATATATAGATAATATATAATAAATAGATTTCTATATATATTATATATTATGTTAGGTGACAGGGAAAATAGTTAGTATTCACTCACTGTCTGGAATACTTTAATATCATCAATCTTTTAATGTATAGAAAAGTCACACACACACACACACATATATATATGTATATATATATATATATATATATATATATATATATATATATATATATATATATATATATATATATATATATATATATATATATATATATGCTAAAAACAGAGGCAGTTAGCGCTTGGCCCAGAAATCAGAGTAAAATATTTGACAGGTGAAAGAGAAATTAGACAACGGAAATCTATTGGTATGCATATTCATGAATCCCGGTGGAAGCTCTATCAATGAGAATAATTTATCACTTTTATCTATTCCCAGAAAAATGAATATTCAGCACCAATAATCGACGACTGAACTGTATGTAACATTCCATGTGTGTAAATATGTATATTATATATATATATATATATATATATATCTATATATATATATATATATATATTTTTTTTATTTACATAATTTTTCTTCTACTTATTAAATATGTATGTATGTATGTATGTATATATATATATATATATATATATATATATTATACATATATATATGTATATATATATATATATATATATATATATATATATATATATTACTATATTATATATATATATGTACACACACACATATATATGCATATACGAGAGAGAGAGAGAGAGAGAGAGAGAGAGAGAGAGAGAGAGAGAGAGACTTTCTTCGACTCAGTCCAACAATAATTTATCTCAGAAAATGTCAGGGGATTTTTCTGACATGTGTAGAGACAAGAGCATTATGGAGTGGGATGGAAAGCCCCCAAAATCAGGCCTAACCCTTTAATCCTCTTTGTCTCGGGGACTGCGCCGAACTTACTAGAGGAAAAAGACAAAAATTATATAGTATATATATTAGAGACAGAAAAACAAATAGAAATTTTACAGAATGCAAAACAAAAATTTAGTAACAGCTATAGAGTGGGTGTGCTTATGTGTTTCTCTTTCTCTCTCGCTCTTCATACACAAACACACATTAGACACAATATTATACACAATAGGTATATGTACACATGCATATTCGCACATAAAAACAAACATATATAATGCATATATATGTTTGTGTATATACATCTATCTATATCTATCTATTCTATCTTATCTATCTATATATATATACATATAGTATATGTATATGTATATGTATATATATATAATATATCATATATATATTATATATATATATATATATAAATATATATATATATATATATATATATATATATATATATATGTATATATATATATACAGTGAAAGAGAGAGACACAAAATCTACTTGAGAGAACATAATGGAATGGTTTTACTAAGATAAAAATAGCTCCCTGGTTACGTTGCTGAATGACCATCATTGTAAGTAAGTATTACTTTAAAGATACAAAGAGTTCCTTCAAGAACTGAAATGATTTTTTTTACAACTTTAACATTGGTCAGTATCTATTATAGTATCCAGCAAAGTCCTTGTTGATATGTTGCTGGAAATAGGTAAGGAATAAAGTCATATACGGCCTTCCATACCTGCTGCATTATGATCTATCCGGGACCTCATAATATAATATATATGACCTCTGGCGAAGGTGGGCAAAGGTCAGTTGCTACTGCTCAGCTATCTGTGAGCGAGAACTTCAGTATTCATATCACCACTAAGCACGAGGCAAGATACAACAGTCATACACCAAGAATGAATGTCATGTTTGGAACAGGAACTAAAACCAATAACTGTTGGACTTGGTTGCTTCTGAGTTAACGGAACTGAAGATATCTCTGGCCGCGAGAAGTCCTGCGCTGCCTCCTACAGGGAGGAAGAAGGGCAGATGACTAACGCTGGAAAGTTACGAATTCCTTCAGTTCAACTACGACGAATTATTCTGCCCAACTCATGGTTCTTTGTCAAGAGGAGTCTTCGTCCTTTGCGGACACGGACAGACAGCGGTTGAAAGCGAGCGTTCTAGAGTGTGGTAGTTTCTATTTAAGGCTGTTTGAGAAAATAGAAGTTTAGATGTTCCGAGCGTTCACTTTACTGAGATAAGGCTTTAGCACATTCTGTTGCCACTGGTCGCGGGAATATTTCACATTCAGCGACAAGGAAAAAGTTTTGTAGAGAGAGCGCTCGCTACCTGCATCAAAACCCAGAGTACTCTGAAATTCCAGCAGCCTTGTATTTTGTCCGCACGCAGTTCCATATTCAAAAGCAGATCTACATAAATGACCCTTCCCATGCCTCAACACACCATTATTATCGTCATTTACCATATGGATTGCCACCACTGTTGCCTGTTGGTCTGCGTTTATCCGTCAAAACTCGGGACAAAACCTTAACAATACCTTGGAAATAAGTGATTTTCGCGTATCTATTGGCAATATACATAAATATGAAGCAATTGTATCATTATTGCATTACTATGACAGCTAAAATTCGTGGAAACAGTTCGTAGTAAAGCTATCGGCCTTTGTGGAAGATTCTACTAAATTGGCAACTATGATTGCCACCACGCGCCACACAATTGGGCGCGGGCGTCATTTTGCCGCTCTCGTTGGGCGACGCAAAAAGATTTCCCCATTTTCAGCGGAAAACGAAAGGTAATATCCATACGTGCAGTATATATAGTACATAAAAGTAGAGCTGGAATTGTAGACATTTCATTTACAGCTCCGATGCAGCTGACATGGCGCTTTAACAAAATGATTACGACAGCCAGGGTTTAAACGTCTGTCATTCTGACGCCTGTCACTGTCCCTTGATTAGATTGTTCTCTTGATAACGGAGGGCTTGTCCGGTTGTGGGTTGGGTCGTGTCGGGGTCCATCACACACAAAACACCGAGTATTCATTAAGTCGACTGTCTCTTGTCTTAAAAAAAAAAACCTATATTTTCTGAGTAGTTACACCTCACACTGTAATGAAATTTACTTCCGTAGAGGTTATATCTACTTAGTAATTGCCTCTACCATATATATATATATATATATATATATATATATATATATATATATATATATATATATATATATAGTATATACTGTACCTTTGGAATCTGCCGTCCCAAAAGTGAAGCCTACCAGAATACAAGTACAAAAACCCACGTCTATTTTGGCAAGGTGCGAGAACCACTGTGTCCACCAAAGATTTTCGACAGTTCACAAATAAAAAAATAAACGTTTCAGTGCTCGCAGTAAGTGATAGTTGCTCACCTTCATAAACTCTACAGAAAAACTACAGAACAACGAAAGGCTCCAAAAGGATGGAAACAAGGTAAAGGTAATGTGCCCCAAAGTTTACAAAAAAAGGTCCTAGATAAAATGTATGACAATCGATAAAATAACAACAATAATGAATAGCCCAAAAAGGAAATTGAACATCTAATAAACACACAGAGTATGATGAATGAATATAGTGAATGGCCTGGCCTTCCTAACCCTTCTGGCCACAAACAAATTAAAGTTTCTAACCACAGAGGTCTCAAGTTGGGCGGAACCTTAAATTTATTCTTCGAGTTCGACGCTGCAAAATTCTCTCGAGGAAATGAGCAGTGATCACTGATGACAGTTATTTGGTGACCATGACGACATGCACGGTCTGTAAATTGATGTTTGGAGGTCGAAAACGTTATACAGTCATTTGCATTCTGTGGTAAGGTAGTTGCGCTTTATAGAAAGTCGGGGTCCTTTCAAATTCTCCCCGCAGGAGGGTAGTGCCATCAGTACACCTCATGCAGTGCACTGTAGGCATTACAAAAGGTATTTTTCCAAAGTCCTTTCGGCCCCTGGCTGCAACCCTTTCATTCCTTTTGCTCTACCTCCGTCCATATTCTGCTTCTTCCACCTTACTTTCCTTAATCCTCCCATAACATTTGCTTCATAGGGTGTTGCGAGGTCTTCCTGTCACGCCTTTATAACCTTTTTACTCTCAACTACTCTCAAGATCACTTTCAGCGCTGAATGACCTCTTAGGTCCCATCATTTGACCCTTGGCCTAAATTTTAGATTCAATTCCATTCCCCTCGAATTCTGGCCGGAATCGACTGGGAGTCGAGTGTATTTTCTTTATCATCAGATTTCCTCCGAAAGTTCTTTTCTCAGATTTAGGTTTGACCCCAGGGACAGAGTCGATGACGTCCGGGGAGAAATGAGGTCATGATATGAAAAAAAAAAAACTCATAATACTGATGATAATTAAACTTAGGGGTGAACACAAAGGTTTACAAAGCTACCTTTTCCCTAATGTGGAAGTCATTCGCAAGGTATAGTGAATTCGATACTATATGATATCTCTGGATTAATTCTGTGCGTATAAAAAATTCACTTGCGAGTAAATGGTAAAACCTTACATATGTGTATATATATCATATATACATGTATATTTGTATATATATGTTATTGTAGGTATATATATATATATATATATATAAATATATATATATAATCTATATATATAATATATGTATAAATATCTATATATATATATATATTATATATTATATATATATATATATGATATATATAAATGTATATTTATATATAAATATGTATGTAATTATAATATTTATATATATATATATATATATAAAGATATTATATATATATATATATATATCCTACTCTATGTGATCAGATATCGTTAACAATTAGAGTCAACTGTACTACTCTATATATTTCTTCAGAATCAAAGAAAGAGTTTTGTATTTAAGAGTTGGCCTGATAAGTAAAACAAGAAACGGAGAGAGAGAGAGAGAGAGAGAGAGAGAGAGAGAGAGAGAGAGAGAGAGAGAGAGAGAGAGAGAAACTTTGCTTCCAGACGAAGTTTCAACTGGTGGAAACGGGCCATTGACTCCAATAAAGGAAAGAATTGTCAGCTGTTCAACACCCCGAACAAAAGTCTAATCAGGTATTCAATTCACCCGAATCCTATTCCGGAGGAAACCAACTTTTATTTGAAATTTCCTCTCTCTCTCTCTCTCTCTCTCACCTCTCGTCTCTCTCTCTCTCTCTCTCTCTTTCTCTCTCGTCTCTCTCTCCGTCTTCCCATCGTTCCTCTCTCACACACACACACTAATTATCTGACTTAATTTGAACGGCGTTGGCGCCCTAATGAATTCATGTCTGTTTGATTGACTAGGGTATTTCTTTGCAGTTGATAGACCTTAGTCAATAATTGTCTGACTGTAGTAGATTCACATCAACCGTGCATTTGGTGTCTAGGCCAGTCTCTTCCGACGCTTCTAATTGGCTGTTGATAAGCCAGTCGCGTGACTGGAAACTCTCAGTATCTCGAAAGAGTTCACAGAGGCAGGATGTATGTTCCACCTCTCCTGAGGAATACGTCTTTCAAACGAGGTGGAACATACTTTCTGCCAATGTGAACTATCTGGAGCGACTAAAAGTTTCCAGCCCTATGATTGGCTTATCAACAGCCAATCAGGAGCGTCGTAAGGGACGGCCCTAAACATCAAATGGACGGTTCATGTGAATCTACTATAGTATTACTTATAGAGTTACAGTTTCTGAAGCAGTGATATTGGTTTCTGTGAATGTATAGTAATCCTTATTTGGTTCATTGGTTCATTTCAGTCTAAACACAAATATAGTATATATATATATATATATATATATATATATATATATATATATACATATATATATATATATATATATATATATATATATATATATATTATATGCGTATGTGAGTGCGAAGTGTATGTGTGTGTAGATATGCAGTTCCAGATCGTGAACGATTTTTTTCCCGACCATATTTAATGTAATGTGACCAAATGGAAACCAGCATCTCTCTCTCTCTCTCTCTCTCTCTCTCTCCTCTCCTCTCTCTTCTCTCTCTCTCTCTCTAATCCCTTATCAAGGCTGAATGGGCAGATTATTTAATGATCTGCTGCATGCAATTATCGCTGCCTCATTAGACATTAACAACGGCTGCTTTTTCATTCCATTAAAAATGATGATGACGTCGATGACGGTGAAGATTATAGTGCGAGTCTCTGCCTTCACTGATACAACAGGTTAATTTAACTTCAACACACACACACACACACACACACACACACACACACATTTTCTCTCTTGGCTTCTCTGAATTCATTATAACCCACTCCCGCTTACATCAGACCCCTTTACTGCTAGTTGGCGCATTTATTGCGACGAGATTACCAGCATACGGCTCATGCTATTGTTACAATATCTCTATACAAATTTCTGCTATACACTGGTGCATGTATATGTATGTGTATGCGTATAACACACACACACATATGTATTATATATAATACATATATGTATTATATGTGTCTTTGTGAGTGGATGTGTATAATAATGTTTATGTATATATATATATATATATATATATATATATAATATATATATATAACATATATATATATATATATATATATATATATACATATATATATATATATATATATTATATATACTCATTAAACATTATTTACATATCCATTCACAAACAAACATATAATATATACATACATATATATCTTATATATAACATAGTCCATACTTCACATTTAACAACATATTCTTATTAAAAATTTTTAACTAATTACACTGACATTCACATTAACTATAGATATCGAATGGATATTTTTCTGACATGTTTTTGCACAAGGACGTCAAACCCCCCTAAAAAAAGAAAAATTCTATAATTAATTAACACTGAAGTCATCTCAGAATTTTGCCACCAATTCTGATTGTGAGGTACTTGTGTCAAGATTCTGATATATACCAGAAAGAAGAAAATCCAGTGACAACAAGAACGCTCGCTTTCGGCACCAAAGTTTGACGCTTTGTAAATGCAGCTAAGCATTGCCGATCACTGACGTGTGGTAAGTTTGATTTCAGGGTACTAACAAAAAAAATAAATAATGTGGTGTGTGTCCCTTAATCATAAATACGATTGCTAGAGCAGTCAGTTGTGATTCTCTGTGATTTTACATGCTGATCCTAATTGGTACCGATGCTGCTATACTTACTAACGGCTGATTCATATAAAAAAAACAAATCTTATAACTAAAAGAAACAAGTAAAATATGCACCAAATTTCTTCGGCGCAATCTGTAATCCAGGCCACCGAAAATATATCTATCTTTCGGTGGTCTGGATATAATGCTGCATGAACCGCGGCCCATGGAACTGTAAACAAGGCCCGGTGGTGGCCTGTCCCACCTCGTTGCCAGGAGCACGATTATGGCTATCTTTAACCTTAAATAAAATTAACCATACTGAGGCTAGAGGGCTGCAATTTGGTATGCTTGATGATTGGAAGGTGGACGATCAACAAACCTATTTGTAGCCCTCTAACCTCTGTAGTTTTTAAGAGCTGAGGGAGGAGAGAAAAAGTGCGGACAGAAAAAAGTGCGGACGGACAGACAAAGCCAGCGCAATAGTTTTCTTTTACGAAAAACTAAAACCATGAACGGCGAAATCAATATTAATAACCAACTAAAACTAATTAATTAACCAATAGGAAAATGACATTGGAAATATAAGAAAGTGGTCCTAAATTAGACCTTTTTTTTCATTAACTTGACCAGTTGGGAAAATGTGTACATTTCATTTCGCCTGTACATACACATTACTGTCGAATTCCGATACATTTTCACTACAGCTGAAATATAGCCATCCAGATCATGTTGGTTCAAGCGTTTAATAGCTAACATGTTTCCTATAAATAACACATACAATATATTCTTTATATTTTATATATATATATATATATATATATATATATATATATATATATATATATATATATATATATATATATATACACACACACACACACACACACACACACACATATATATATATATATATATATATATATATATATATATATAATATATATAAATGAATCAGTTATCAAAGAACACATATATCTCAAACTTACTACACTTAAACACTGGAGGCAAAATAAAACAATAACGTTGCACGACAACGAAGAAGAAAACAAAAAGAAGAAAAAAAATAATAACTTGTACGGAAGCCAAAACACATCTGTCACGGGAGCCAGGAAAATATAGGCGAGCGGGAAACTTGACAGAGTCGAAATTGGATGAGCCGAGGCCTTGGAAGCCTCATCTTTGCGTTCTAAAACAGGGGATGATCTCTCAGTGAACGAGATTTAAGTTTTGTATAAATTCAGGCAGCGTCGAAACGCCCGATCCGTATTAATTTGGGCTAATGGCCACCGGACATGTTAAGACCCGCGCGGAACTTCTCAGTCGGCGGGATCAAAGGGGGACGCATGTAATACATTACGCCGGCCTGTCATGGCGGACTTGACAGCCGCTGGTCAAAGCCGTTTAAGCTCCAGAAATTAATACGGACTGAAAGGAATAACCAGCCAACCTCGATGATAAGTTATTTGTGTTTACAACCAATGACCTCCGACGCTTTTGCTGCGCAAGTTCATTGCCCTCTACATTCCGCGACGGTCGTTTGAGTTTTGAAAATTAGTCTTTATCGCAAACAAAGGGTTTGGCAGCATTTCCTTAAAGGCATCATCCATCTTCCTTTTATAGGATAAAGGTCGAATCCTTTACATTTTCTCCCTTAAAACCCGTTGTCAAGTTTCGTCTCTCAAAATGCAGTATTTCGTTTAACCGGATTTTTAAAAGAACTACTTGACTTGAATATTTTAGAAATAATGTTTGCCTTTTTTTTTTTTAGCTCAAAAACGCTGCTCATATCCTAATGTTTATTTATAAGACGTGGCAAGTTGCATTCAAGGTATTATTATCTAACTAACTTATGAAATTTAATCATGCTTCTTGAAAGCCTTTAAACGGTTCTGCCAAGACATTCTGCTTCTTGTTTTTGTATCCAGAAATCATCAATTTAGATCAGAGGCTTCCTTCAAGATGTTAAAATTTTGAACCCGAAAGCATTTGTCCTTCACTTCTTCCTGAAGATCATTCTTGAGTAAAGGGAAGAAAACTTCATTTTTGTTTTTATGTATAGATTAAAAGAATAATTTCGTTCCATGAATTGATTTCAAATACTCTTGGCGAGCTTTCCCCAAGTACAGAACAAAGAGAAAACTAAGAGTCACTCAAGACCAAAGTAAATGCTTTAGGACATGTTCATATTTTCGGCAGTAAAAGTAATATACAAAAAATCCATAAGATAAATTGACAAAAACAAGTTCTTCGCATTTAAAAAACTGGTTGCTTCATCGTAATTAGGACTCCGTTGAAATAAATTGCTAATAATAACAATAATGACAAAGGTTACATAAAAATATTTATCCAAATTAGATAAGACTCCCTTTTACATTTTCATTTGCCTTTGCTTTCATCATGTCTAAGAATGATAAAATGGTATTAAAGGCCTATCTTTATCGAGATTACTAAATCAGAGTAAAGGGAAGAGAAGATTTATTATGGGTACGCAACAATGCAATTCAGTAAGCGCTTCAGTGGCGTAATCGGTATGGTATTGACCTGCCACCTCGGTGGCCGCGAGTTCGATTCTCGGGCATTTCATTGAGGTGTTAGACATGTGTATTTCTGATGATAGAAGTTCACTCTCGACGTGGTTCGGAAGTCACGTCAAGCCGTTGGTCCCGTTGCTGAATAACCACTGGTTTCTTGCAACGTAAAAACACCATACAAACAAACGTGAATCTGAAGTCATCACGTAGCTCACGCCATTTCGTTAACTTAGCTAAATTCATAAGAAACAAAAAGACGCATACAAATATATCTGAATCACCATGAAACGAACTGCCCTTTGTTTCACTCTGATTCCCTACCGTCAACGCGTAGCAAAGTAGGTTTTCTCTTCATTTCAAAAAGGTGCAGATAAAAATGAGATACATACTCTGCAATAGTTTAATTAACCCAGTGAGTCACATCTCTTGCCTCCCATAGAGCTGCCTAGAAAGATTTGTCCTTAAATGGTGGATGTGATAACTGGAACAAGAGGATGAGTTAGATAAGGTAGGGTGAGAGTTAAAGCTAAGTAAGAAAAGACCAAAGGAAATGGCTAAAAACTTAAAAGGCAGAAAGCAATGCACGTCATGGCCGAGGGAACGATGCAAAGAACTTTTAGCGGGACGGTTTAAAGAACTCTTAGCGGGAAGGTGAAAAAAACTTTTAGCATAGTCAACAGTAGTCATATGAGTAAAACATTGGCAGTAACTATCTTCCCTTCTCCTCTAGACTTTACAGTGAAGGTAAAACATTAGGTTACTGAAGTAATTGGAACAATATGTTATGAAATTCAATACTAAAAGAGACGCTTTTTTAACAGTTGAAAGGGATATTCAAAGCGCCGTGGAAAATGTTTTTATATATGTTTTTATAAATTGCTCCAATGTTGGATAAAACTGACAAAATAAAAAAATCCAATGCGAAGCATCCCTGGATGCGTGAAACAGACATTATCTGAAACCAATATACGGCTCATGTAAACGTGCTTTTGCATAAACACACACACAAACATACATGTGTATTTCCAATATGAAAAAGAATTAATACTCGTAAACAATCCTTCTTATTTCTCTCTCTCTCTCTCTCTCTCTTCTCGTCTCTCTCGTCTCTCTCGTCTCTCTCTCTCTCTCTCTCTCTCTCTCTCTCTCTCTCTCTCTCTCAATGGAGAGAGCCTGGAGTGAGTGGGAACGTGTAACAAAATAACACAAATGATTCCTATAATTCTCTGCCTCGGCAGTTATTGTGCGCGGAAGCTGAAGTCATTGTAGGGTAATATTTCTTACTTACAACAAGCGGTAGAATTTTTCTTCGCCGTAGTACAGTTTATTTTGTTATTCTTTACTCGTTTCAGGTCTGCAAATTTTATGTCTCTATGTATAGCATACTTACATACTTGCAAACACAATATATAATATATATATATATATATATATATAATTATATATATGTATAATATATGATATATATATTATATAATATATCTATTATCTAAGTATATTATATATATATATCTATATATATATATATATATATATATATATTGTAGTATATGTACACTATGTGCATTTAAGATACAAATGTGTATTTTAATATACATACATACATACATACATACATTCATACATGCATACACACACACATATATATATATATATATAAATATATACACATTCATATAAAAAAAAATATATATATGTATATATATACATATATATATATATATATATATTATATATATATACACATATATAAAAAAAACAAAAATATATATATATGTATATATATATTATATATATATATATATATATATATACATATACATATATATATATATATATATATATATACATATACATATATATATATATATATATATATATATATATATATATATATATATATATATACATATATATATATATATATATATATATTATATATAGATATATAATGATCTATTATATTATCATAATTAAAATGAGAATATATTTGTTCAATAACGCCAAAAGGATACTGAACTGCCAAGCCAAATTTCCATACCAAAAGAAGCATAAATGCAAACAAGATAAATGCAAGAGACTAAAACTAATAAAAGTGTACATATATCTCTCGGTAAATCAATGCAAAAGCAAATGATTACAACTGAAAATTTAATTAGGAAGAAATGCATGTAATGAAGAAGCTTTACGGAATGGAAATTCCTTTTTATATATGTTCTAATGATTAATTTTATACCTAATCGTTCATGGATTCATCACAGAAGCATTTTACAAAAAAAAAAAAAAAAAAAAAAAAAGGATAAACTTTAAATATGCCAAAAGGGATGAATTTTTCAAACATTTTACATAATGGATATAATTTAGAAGACGCCAAAAGTGTCGACGAGATGAGAAATAGCAATAGTAAAAAAAGTAATTTCATCTGAATAAAGTTATTAAAAGGAGGATTCTGGAGTATGAAAACTAGGCGAGAACATTTTTGCATACGAAGGTTCTAAAACAAGTAAAGTTTGTTTGGTATCTGGGGCAACCAGGATCCGTGAGCCTTCGAGAATAAAGTATTTCCGCATTGCAGACAGTTCACCGGCTAAACACTCTCCTTTTTATTAGAGCGCCTACTATCGTGGCAGTTGGCTGGGAAGGATCTGCGTATTTGTTGAGTGCATTAGCTGGCTGGCATCACAATTGCAATTTTGACAAATGAACCCTTGGTGGGATGTCACTACAGGAGACCTTTGCACCGTTCACGGTAGCCAGTAATTGAAGTTCATTGCAAAGTTTTGTACTTGTGTTAATTTCGTATATATCTAAGTCTTTTTTCCTCCTAGAGAGTTGTACATTTTTTTTACTATACCTAGCTCTAATTCCTACCTCTTCTCAAAGATCTCATTCTTTGATAGAGGTCTTTATGACTTAAAAATGAGATTAACTGGTTTCTATAATAATAATAATAATAATAATAATAATAATAATAATAATAATAATAATAATAATAATAATATAATAATAATAATAATAATAATAATAATAATAATAATAATAATAATAATAATAATAATAATAATAATAATACTGGACGTGTGAAATTATTTATTGGCAAACGAATATAGCACCTTTCGAAAGGAGTCTTTGTTCCTAGGGAAAGTCGAATAGAAAATTAATGAAATGTTTTTTCTAGAAGGTTTCTTACACGTAACACAAGGGAATGGAAGAATTGTACGCTTGTGTACAATGACCAGTAGAATATACTACATTCAAAATAAGTCTTTCTTCACTGAATTTAATCGACGGATACTGATCATTTCTTGTTATGCCACTGCTCCAGAAATTTCACTGAACCACAGGAGACGGACTTGGTGTACCCCCTATGCAAAATTCTAGTACTACCCAACAGCGAAAAAGTGACAAAGATACATCAGTTACTATTCAAGGGTTTAATTGTGTCGTTGGCATACCTTTAACATAAAAAAAGATAATGTACGTAAAAGCGGAAACCGATATCAAGAGCTACGGGAAACGGGTTAATTTTATTTATTACTTTCACTTCTCCATCTCTTCACATCTTTCGCCATTTGAATAACTCATGTATAAAAAGCCTTATTCATTTGAATCTTTCAACGACCCTCTATGAGTTTCTTCGCATTTCGTAAATTACCGCACATTTTAATTTTTGGATCCACAAAAATTTATAATATAATAGGTTTTGTCGGTAAAGCAGAATTAGTTAGTGTTGACGAATTCCCAATCCCCCAGGCAATATGTATGACCAATTACACTTACTCATGAGTTCTGAGTTTTCAGTTTGCTATATTTTCACAGAAAGTAGGTTTTTTAAACAAAATTATTAGTTTCCGTCTTTTATTTTTTCAGGACAGGTCGATACACATACACTGCTTAGTATGAAGTACAATGTACAATATTATTTTGCATGAAGGCTTGTCATTCCTACGGAATGTAATTGTACTGCAGTGTTATGCATTCTCTTCTCGAAGCACACGCTACACCTCAAATTCGAGAGAGAGAGAGAGAGAGAGAGAGAGAGAGAGAGAGAGAGAGAGAGAGGATACCTTTTTACAGCCAAATTATGCATCTCTTTAATTCAAACTTCTTTGCTGAAAAATGTCACTGATATACACACACACACACACACACACACATCATATATATATATACATATATATATATATGTATATAAAATATATGAATATATAAACGAACTCGTCTACCTATCTATGTTGTATCATACATAAGGTATGCATGTATACATGTGTGTATATATATATATATATATATATATATATATATATATATATATATATATATATATATATATATATAAACGAACTCGTCTACCTATCTATATGTATACATAAGGTATGCATGTATACGTGTATGATCAACCATGCACACATGTAACTTGCATCTGTGGAAAGGCACCAAGGTAATCCGAACATATTAAAACGTATTTCCCTTCTAAGGAAGATAACCCACCCTGATGACAGAAATGGAATCAGCTGGGTTTTACAAATGAGACCCATAAACGAAATGACGTTAGATTTGATGCTGACGAGTCGTTTGTTTATTAGTGGTGGCAGACGCCGCAATGATACATTATTTCTCGTAATGCTTGGATATTTGCTCTGGGGTTGTACAATAATTTATTATTACATATCCAACAACTCAGCCTTATGCCACTGCCTAGTGGCGGGAAGATAAAGTAAAGTAAATTAAGTATATACAATAACAGTTTCTCCTTTCTAGCGAAAACATAAGTTTTGATCGCTACCATTGTTTTTTTTTTTTTTTTGAGATTTCATATTTAGGAAATGATAATTCTCTGCCATATTCTCCGTACTTTTATGTGCTTTTATATCCTAAAATTTTTCTACAAATGGCATTCTTAAAGAAACTTGGGTGCATGAAAAAAAAATCCACTTAGTGAAATGTGAGTTTACGTGTCCGTAGAGTTTCGTAACGTGGCGGCCACTAATGAACATTAGTATTCCTGTACCAGTCGATGGTACAAATTATTTGTAAATATTTATGCACCATATAGATTAATAATAATAATAATAATAATAATAATAATAATAATAATAATAATAATAATAATAATAATAATAATAACCTCTTTTACTATACTCGTGGATTTTATTCTAAATAAACAAATTAAATGACTAAATCGGGACAATGTTAGTGAAACAAGAGTACTGATAACCGTAGAGTTTATTCAGGAGCGCCATTATTGAACAACTTTATTTGCGTGCAAAAGCGATAGTTTTCTCATACCTGTAAATGTTTACGTGCCATGGGAGTTATCAACTAATCCAATATATACACAATAAGAAATGTAGCATTTAATACATTTCGGAGAATATTCTTTTTTATTCATTCTTGGTAATAAGGGAAAGAGTTTTTTATTTTTATACGAGTATTCCTGAGGCGCTTGTGGTTTACCTATGTTCATTAAAATTTGCTACAGAATTATTCACATGTATATTTGTATATTTATGTGCACGTGTTAATATATATATATATATATATATATATATATATATATATATATATATATATATATATATACACATACACATATTAACAAGCACAAACACACTGTATGTAAAATTTACACGAAGGCCGGCGTGACCTTCGAAGAACGCAGGATGCTGTTAGTATTTAAACTTTTAACAGACTATTTATTTTATTCTAGGTATCTTCTTCCATAAAAATATTGTCGGAAATGTAAATCATTCTGGGATAAAATCAACTCAAGGGATTTTTCATTGCTTCATTTCTATGATATTCGTAGATTGCATTGTTTAAATTTCAAAATAATATTACAGAAATTATTCTATAGTTAAAAATTCAAATTTCTTTGTTGAAATCTCTTTTTATTGTGTGAGAACGCGCTATTGTAAGACAAACTTATTCACAATTTTATATATTGTTCTTCACGATTTTCTTAATACTTTGATTTCATCGAAGTTCAACTGAAATTTAGCTAAGGGATGAAGGAGTGAATCAGGCTATAATATACGTTGATACTGAAATTCAATGTTAAAACTAAGATTTACATGTGCCTTAGATATGGTTAAACGAATGAAGCTCCAAAATTTGAAAACATATTCCCATTATAACGAGAAGCCATAATGGAGAAGCATCTATCTGTGATGATAGGTGATTTTCATCAATGACAAAAAAGGATGCCATCGGTATAAAAAAAAATAATAATGATTAAATATGTGGAAAAAAATTTTCGTGAAAATTTGACATAATATACGGATGAAATACATATATATATATATATATATATATATATATATATATATATACCTATATATATATATCTATATATATATATATTCTTAGAGGTTAGCAAAAACGCTTTTGTCATAAAGCAGACTAAAACTAAAACATAAATCAAACTATAAACCGTAAAAAAAACTTTTTAAAAAATACTAAAAGTACTAAGAGAAGGAGCGAATGAAAAAAAAGGTAAGAGTTAAAAAAGAACACTCGCAAAACAATGAGGGCAGTGCTAATGTCGCCTTTTGTGTGCCTTTTATGAGTCAGAAATCTCTTCTCTATTGTTTTGTCCTCGCATATTTGGAAAGACGACCACCGCTCACACCAAAGGAGAGGCGGTCTGTCGGTGGTGTCTGCTCGTGACAGGGACCCTCGGCCCCCTTTGCTGCTTTGTTGCTTTTCACAACTGTGGAACACCCAGCAGATGTGTTCTTTCCGAGGCACTTGCTGCTGACAGAGAGAGAGAGAGAGAGAGAGAGAGAGAGAGAGAGAGAGAGAGAGTCTTTGCGAATAACTGAAGTGGAAAGAAAAAGGGGAGTCTGCTTTAGTAATATTCAAAGGCGGCTGAAGAGATGGAAGATTAAAGCGAAACTGAATAAGTGAAGGCTTGAGACGAATATAAGGAATAATTTAAAATAAGAACAAAAATGAAAGTCTCAGGGGAATAGGAAAAAGAATAAAAACATCTTTCGAGAAGAATAAAATATTTAAACTTCTAGATTTTATAATTATTTTAGGAATTTCCTTTCTAAACTTTTCGTCCTAATCACTTTTTATTATAGTAAATTAAAACTTTTTTAATCCTTGTAGACTCCTGAAACTTCTCGAACTTTTTAACTCACAATATCACCCAATAAAAAATAAATATATATATATATATATATATATATTATATATATATATATATATATTATATATATATATATATATACTTAGTACTTGAGAATTTTTAATTTTCAAAATTCTATAAAAAATTATTAAAATTCTTTTAGAATACGTTAATTCAAGGCATGAATTAATATTTCACTTCTAATACAGCGAATTAAAATTGAAAAGGTACTCATCACAAATAAAATCTATCTAATTAGAAGGCCTTAAAATAATGCTAGGTTTGCGAGTTGCTGGTGATACTTGAAACCAAATCATTATTCTTATTTACCAGTAGTTTTCATAGCATTAACAAATAATTATTATAATGTTTCTGATCGGCAAAAAGAAAATTAATTTGGCCAAAATGAAAATATGAATACGTATGTTTTAAGAGAGACCTAATATAATAGTTGTAAATATGATGAATCATTATTATGTATGATAAACTTATGAATAAAAGTATATGCGTTTTACGTTATTTTTAATAATTTTGTTTTGCAAAATCACATTCTGCTCTGCATTACTGCAGGCTTTCAAGAGTGTGCAGACATTCACTGGAGCATGCGTCTCTTCTCACCCCTCTCATCACCATTATTTTAATCTCTCCTTCAGAGAGAGAGAGAGAGAGAGAGAGAGAGAGAGAGAGAGAGAGAGAGAGAGAGAGAGAGAGAGAGAGCCTTCCCCCGTTCCTCCCCTCTCAGAGCGCACTTTTGTATGGGGTTCAGACCAGGCCGAAATCACCCCCGAGAGGGGTAACCATTATTGAATCATGATGCCAAGTAATAAAGCCACTCTCCCGTCAGAGCAATAAGGCCGAAATCCC